>NC_027751.1:2955491-2955789 GCF_000695525.1 Brassica oleracea var. oleracea
GATGTAAGGCATTCGTATGGCGTTTGATTTTTCAAGGCTTTTGTAGGAACTCTGTTGATGAGGTAAGTTGAATGTCGTACAACTTCATCCCACAAGTAGTTCGGCATCTTTATTGCCTTCAGCATACTTCTTGTCATTCCCATCAAGGTTCAGTTTCTCCTCTCCACAACACCATTTTGTTGAGGTGTGTAAGGCGCGGTTAGGTGCCTTTTAACTCCATTCTCTTCACAGAATAGATTGAACTCAGCTGAGGTAAGCTCTCCTCCTCTATCGGTGCGAAAGGTTTTGATGGTTGAGT
>NC_027751.1:2956502-2975996 GCF_000695525.1 Brassica oleracea var. oleracea
TTCTATGTTTTCTCCCAACGAGGTTGCTTTGGATGATAGGCCCGATATCTTCCCCGCGAAGTCATCGACCGTATCTGCATCATCCATCTTCAACCTATCAAACTCCGTCATCAACGTCTGAAGTCTCGCCTCCCTTACACGATCAGCTCCTAGGTGTCGCGACTTGATGGCATTCCAGATCTCTTTTGATGCGGTTTGTTCTCCCACCTGGAGAATCAAAGTCTCTGGAACAGATTGAAACAAAAGAGCTATCGCAACATCGTTCTTCTTTTGATCATCTGAACCGGGTTCGATTGTGTCCCACACTTCATGAACACGTAGTAGAACCTTCATCCTCATCGACCAAACTGTGTAGTTTGTCGGTGACAACATCGGACATTGGATGGATGTAGATCCAAAGTCCTTCGTGCGTGGAGCCCTAGTCACGTCAGCCATCTTGCCGTCGCGATCTCTTGTTCACAAGCACCAGGATCTTAAGCTACAACTTAAGCTTAGATCGAGTCTCCAACCTGAGGCTCTGATACCAATTCAAATCTCTTAGAAACACAAAAAGTTATAAGAACAACTTTTCTTATTAGCTTTAGAAACTACTCAAAACTAAAGCTCTCAATATGTTTCTCTCAGATTATATAGAACACCTCTCCATTAGACCTATATTTATACGAAAGACAATTCCCTTTAACATGTGGGATATGGAAAACACAAACCTAACCTAAATAGAAACTTTATTTTCCTATTTCTAGGTTTCTTTATTGTGTTTATCTTAACATATTAAACATCTAATAATATGTTAAGTTTCCACAAGCTTGGAATTATCCAACACATAGGACATGAGTCGGCTTTAAAGAAAAAGAAGAGAAATACAAAAGTGAGAAATGAAGATGTAACAGAATAGAAAAGGAAATGTGTGGAGCTTGAGATTAGGATTTGGGATGATCTATTGTCATTTTGTCTCCATACTAATAATATTAACCGACACATTAGTTTTTTAGTGGCTTCTTTCTTTTTTGACTATACACTGTTTTTTCACATTGTGGGTGCTCTTACCCCCACCCAATCAACACCGCCCTTTATTTCCAATCTTCATAAACATATATAAATATTTTTTTTTCTTAAATAGTGATCGTATTGTAGTGGAACATAGATGGAATAGTTGACTCACTCATTTCAAATATTATGGATGATATATGTTTTTCTTTTGTTCTTTTTTTGGTAATACCGTTTTAGTGTATGTCTAAGGTTAAATTAGTACTGTAGAAGTGTGTATATACATATATATATATAAGGTTGTGGACTGGCAAATGAGGAGTAAAATTTATTTTAATAATACAAAATGTTTTATGTAAAATTAGTAATTATCATTCAAGATGCTAAATCAAATATTTAGCATCTTGAATGATAATTACTAATTTTATGATATGATCTTATGTTATCTAATGATATGAGGAGTAAAATTACTTGTCTTTCATCTTTCCAATGATATGATCTTATGTTCTCTAAGTTTTGATTTACTAATGTAAACCTAATATTTATAATCATTTCTTCAAATAAAAAAGTTGAAATCCCAATACACATTAATGACAGTCAAAAGAGTGGAATGTTCAGTTTCAGTAAGATTTCCTTTTTCTATAAAGCTGACAGTAAAACAAGATAACATATCTAACATTCGAATTATTCCAGAAAAAGATTCTGACAAAAAACAAATTTAACAGAGAGACAGAGGAGAAAGCAACCAATCAAATCTTACACAATAGAATCCAAATTTACACTTGTCTTTATTTCAAAAGAATCGTCCTTTTATTGCCGAAGTGTTTATTGGTTTGCCAAGAAGAACTAAACGCACAATCCAAAGAACCTCTCATCTTCTCTTCTTCTTCTTCTCTTTCAGTAATAAAAAGCTTAAACCTTTTCTTGAGTTTCCTTAACCATGGCAGCTAATTGCAAAAGGGTTAGCTTCTTGCTGGCTCTGGTAATGACGGTGGTGGTGACTCTCTGTTCTTTATTCGTCTCCGGCGAAAATGAGGTTTCCGATCTTAAAATCCGTACCCACTTGAAACGACTCAACAAGCCACCTCTCAAATCCATAAAGGTAAATAATTTCGCAGAAAGTTTCCTTTTTTAGCTGAGTTTCCGCAATAATTTTATGGTTTGGAACAGAGCCCAGATGGAGATGTAATAGATTGTGTCCCAGTCACCGACCAACTAGCTTTAGCTCATCCTCTGCTCATTAACCACACTGTCCAGGTATTACAAACTCTTCTTCTTTTGTCCCCAGTCTCTGTGATTCTTGTTCTTTAGTGTTTCTTACATTGTTAATGGGCTTTTATAGATGAGTCCAAGTTTCAACCCGGAGAGTGTCTTTAGCGAGAGTAAAGTTTCATCAAGAACCAAGAAACAGGAGCCTAATGATATAACTCAGCTCTGGCATGTGAATGGGAAATGCCCAGAGAACACAGTTCCCATCAGAAGAACCACAAAGCAAGATCTTTATAGAGCCAGTTCTGTCGAGAGATTCGGTATGAAGACTCAGAAAAGCATTCCTAAGCTCAAATCTTACGACACAACTGGTGTCCTTCCACAAAATGGTCATCAGGTATATGTTTTTTCTTGTCATGCATTTTCGGTATTTTAACAAATTTTTATTAACCCTTTTGGATTTGATGTAGCACGCGATAATGTATGTCGAGGATGGTGTTTTCTACGGTGCTAAAGCCAAGATTAATGTATGGAATCCGGATGTGGAGATGCCTAATGAGTTTAGCTTGGCTCAGATTTGGGTTTTGGGTGGAAACTTCAACTCTGATCTTAATAGTATTGAAGCTGGCTGGCAGGTAAGCCTTTTGGTTTCTTGTAATAGAAGTTAGATTTTGTGTTTTTTGATTCAAAGATTTGTGTTTTTTTTCAGGTGAGTCCACAATTGTATGGTGATAACCACACTAGGCTCTTCACTTATTGGACTGTGAGTTTCTATCTCTTTATGTGTTTTAGTTTATTTCTATGTGTGTTTTTGTTTATTGAAGAATCAATGTTTTGTCTCCCCTGTGAGAAAAACAGAGTGATGCCTACCAAGGAACAGGCTGTTACAATCTTCTGTGCTCAGGATTTGTTCAAATCAATAGGGAGATTGCAATGGGTGGATCAATCTCTCCTTTATCTAGCTATGGAAACTCTCAATATGACATTATCATTCTTATCTGGAAGGTAAACCAAACATCAAGAATCCTACTCGTTTCCAACTTCAAATCTTTTGAAAGCATAACTTATATAATAATATATACATTTTCTATTAAAAAACCTACTTTTAATATATGCTAAAATAACTACTTTTAATATGTCCTATTGAGTATATGGTTTTTGTTATGTTCTGTTTGTTTAGTTTAGCTTTGTTTTTTCCTTTCTCAGGACCCAAAAGAAGGACATTGGTGGTTACAATTTGGTGAAAAGTACATAATGGGATACTGGCCAGCTTCACTCTTCTCTTACTTATCAGAAAGTGCATCAATGATTGAATGGGGAGGTGAAGTTGTGAACTCGCAGTCCGAGGCAGGACAACACACTACCACTCAGATGGGAAGTGGTCGGTTCGCAGAGGAAGGTTGGGGGAAAGCAAGTTACTTCAAGAACGTTCAAGTAGTTGATGGATCTAATAAATTGAGAAACCCTGAAAATCTTCAAGTGTTTACTGATGAAGAGAACTGTTACAATGTGAAGAGTGGCAATGGAGGTTCTTGGGGAAGTCACTTCTACTATGGTGGTCCTGGTCGAAACCCTAATTGCCCTTGAGTATCTGTCTACTTACTTGCAGTGCACATCATTCTAAATTAATAATTAATTTGTATAAAACATATATTAGATACACATTCTTACATATATTGTTTTCAGATTCACCAGAGTGGATTAGGGTTTGTTTATGTCTTGTTTCAGAGTGTTTCTCTGTTTCTATGGAGTGAAGGGAAGATACACTTCTTTAAAGAACATGGTCCCATGTGTATACTGAAATCTTTATGATCATGTATTTATAATTGCTTTGTTTATGTATAACAAAAAATAGAGATGACAATTTTGGATCTTCCCATTAATTCAGCCAGGTAACAATTTCCATCAGAATTATTGGTCAGACTTCATTAATCTATCATACTAAATAAATGTATATTGTATCATAATATGTAGGTGTCACTAATTCAAATGACCATGATCTTAATTTAATTGTAACGTACATTTAGTTCCATTGGTGGAATTTGGTGAAACTTCATCCGAGACTAAATCATGTTTGGGCGGTGGCTTTTCCATTGCATTGTAATTAGGTTATAGTCCTTGACTTCTTGATCAAGAACACCGATTTTTATACTATAGTTTATCATTTTATATATGGGGATTACAGATCTATTTTGTGAATTGCGATAGCCTCTGATATAGTCAACAAAAATGTGGGCCTAGAAACCACAAGAGAGTTGACTTGGTGGATCGCGTTGACGAATTCTCAGTTGGAAAGTATATAATCAATTCAACATAGTAAGAGAATTATAATTGTTTAACATAATATTCAATGGTGCCAAAGGAAAGTTCAGTATAAGAATGTACAAATCGTATTATAAATTAGGTATCGATTTAATAATGAATTGACGTAAAAGCTCTGACCTCACGCGGAATGGTTCATGACAGACCAACAATTGATAATTTTTATTTAGAGTAATTATATATCGTTTGGTCAAATGTCATTTTATACATTCGTAAAAGTGACTTGGCTTAACCAAAAGCTATGAATGTATAATACGCCCACGGGGTATTTTAACTCTGATCAGAAGTCAGAACCAGAGATTTACGAAACAATGTGTCTGGTAAAAACATGTGAGGTTGAATAAGAAAAACATCATTGCACGATTTTGAAAACATAAGAAGCAGTAACCTAATAAGTTAGAACGAAAAAATTGAGGTATTAACATAGGTCGAGTTGATAGTTGATACTATCAACAAAAATATATTATCTGGCTAGAGTTGACAAGGTCTGATTTTTTTAAAAAATATTAGAAGCTCCTGTCAAGAAAAGAATAATAGTTATGAAAAATAAGCGCGATCTCCTCCTATAAAAGCCAATGAGTTCTTGCTAAAAGTTTCACTAAGAGTCTAAGAACTGTATATATAACCATGATGAGAATGGCTAGTTTCACGGTGGCTCTGATGGTGATAGCGGCGACAATAACTATTCGAGTTGATGGACATGAGTTTTCCCATCACCAGGAAGTTAAAATACTTAGACATTTGAAGCGACTCAACAAGCCTGCTGTTAAATCCATTAAGGTATCTTATACAAATTAGAGAAATATTTTAAAATAGCATCAACACAATTTTTTGCTTCAGAAATAGCACACAGAAAAATTCCTAACATTAATAAAAATTAATATTTGTTATCATTTTACTCTTTAATTAATGCTATTTTCAAGATTTTCTCCTTATCTACTATTTTTGTCATAATAATTAATAATTATTTTTATTTTCCAAATCATTTTCCCTACAAATGTCATGAATCTCTTACGTAACAATGAATTATTATTCGCTTTAATCAAAATTTTCCTTACAGAGTGAAGATGGAGATGTAATAGATTGTGTTCCTATTACCAACCAGCCGGCTTTTGATCATCCTTTACTTAAACACCATACCATGCAGGTTTGGTTTCACTTTTCAGTCTTTATATTGTTAAACACAATATTTTTGAATCACTTGCAATAAAAAGTTTATGCACGTAGATGAGACCGAGTTTCATCCCTGAAAGTGATTCAACGTACATCAACGAAGAGACAAAGACTATAAATCAGGTTTGGCACAAGGCTGGAGAGTGTCCTGATAACACTGTTCCCATCAGAAGAACAAAGAAAGAAGATCTCTTAAGACCTAAATCCATGAAGAGATTTGGGAGAAAGCCTCATCATAGCATCCCACGAACTACAACCTTTGATCCAACAAAAGGTCATCAGGTACGTCTACATGTCCACACATCTATGTGTCGCCGTTGTTACTTTCTTATAACTTACACTATCCATTAATTTCTGTGGAGTTGGATTTAGTACGCGATAATGGGTGCGAGGAACGGAAAGTTTTATGGGACAGAAGTTGTTATAAATCTGTGGAAACCATATGTCCAAGTTCCTGACGAGTTTAGCTTGGCTCAGACTTGGATTGTGTCCGGATCTGGCTCTAGTCTTAACACCATTGAAGCTGGTTGGCAGGTTTGCTCCCTTCTCCACGACCTTTCTTTGTTCTTATGCAAATAACGTAACTTATTATATATTTTTCTCCTTAATTTATAGGTTTATCCAGAACTATATGATGATAACAGACCTAGATTCTTTGTTTACTGGACGGTAAGTTCTCTTTTCCAAATTATTTATGCTTATTTATCCCTTATATATTAGACGTTAATCATTTATAAATTTAAAATGTTTACTTCCTGAATAGAACCGAAAAATCACTTAATAAAATAATTATTATAAGAAGATTAAGACTTCTAATTGTGTGTTATCCTCTATAATTTCTCTCTCTAAATTCTTAGATCAGGACATTCGTTCTATTTTATTTTGCAAAATTATTCGTATCTATAACTACAGTAGACTCTAATCATTGTGAAATCATCTTTTCATAAATAGCGTGATGGATATCGAAGAACCGGGTGCTACAACCTTCTCTGCTCGGGTTTTGTTCAGACAAGTAATCGATATTCAGTAGGTGGAGCTTACAACATCGTGTCACGCTACGGTGGAACTCAGTACGATATCTCTATACTTATATGGAAGGTAATAGCATAGTTATTTTATTTTTCATGAGATTCTTGAGTCGCAAGATATATATCTTTTTCACCAAATTACCTCTCTATCTAAGCTAAAATGGTTAATTGCAATCACTAGGACCGGAAAACAGGAAACTGGTGGCTAAGGGTTGGCAAAGACATCATAGGTTACTGGCCTGGCAAGTTGTTCACTTCGCTAGGAAATGGAGCTACGAGAGTTGAATGGGGAGGTGAAATCGTTAACTTAAAGACTGGTGGGAAACACACGGGCACGGACATGGGAAGTGGGCATTTTGCAGATGAAGGTTACAAGAAAGCAAGCTATGTCAGGAACCTTAAGATAGTTGATGGAACTAATACTCTGAGAGAACCAAAGAGTCTTTACTACTTTGCTGATAAACACAACTGTTACAATGTGAAGACAGGAAATGCTGGGACTTCTTGGGGGATTCATTTCTTCTATGGTGGTCCAGGTCGTAACGTTAAGTGTCCTTGATTTACATATGTGTTCGAAAGCTTTTGTGGATTTCACGTATATATATATTTAAATAAGATTATGTTAATTTGCTGGTGTGTGTATGTGAGTGTGCTTATGATAATAAACATAAAAGTTTTAGAAGAAAAACTTCCACGTCATGAGAGATGATCCCATCTATCAATTGATATCAATCTGGTTCAGCTTTGGAATACGAGCAGAATAAAGACGCATTTATTGGAAGTTAACTAGAAACACAGCTGTTTTAGATGAAATTCAAGAAAATGTTTTTTTTTTAACTTAGATTCAAGAAAATGTTATAAAATGCACGTTCTTTTTATAAATAAAATGCACGTTTAATAAAGTTATATACGTTTTTGACCGAAGAAATAAAAAAAAATTAAGTTATATACTTTTTGGTCTCATTGTTTTCTTCCTTATAACTAAAATGACTAATTAATATTATCACTAAGCCGACGAAATACAACGCTATACTAATACTTTATGAAACAATACTTAAATGATTTTTAAAAAACTTAAATTCGTATGTACATATTATTTTTTTTTATATGTTTACACAATATTTTGTCATGATGTTACACTATTCTCAACAAAGAGCTCTCTCGAGAAATAAAAAATAAATAAAAAAAAAAACAAAAAATCACAAGAATAATTAACAAGAAATAATATAATAGACGTGCGAACCTTGATCAAGTATGTTTTAAACCATGATGATCGAATCAAAGGCTACACAACCTAACAGTGATTTGCGATGACATTTCCTCTCACAGTAAATATCTGACATGTGCTGTTTCTCTTCAGATAAGACCCCATCTTTGATTTTTTTTGTGTATGTGGTTGATATAACTCGACCAACAACATTGATTCTGTCCTTACTTCCTTCAATCCTGTCTTTACCACGACAAAACATAGCTTATAAAGTCATTCTTTCTCAACGATTTTTCTTTTGGATTTGTGGATATCAAAATGGGTAACGTTTCATCTGCTCAAAGTTCATCACCATCTGTGCCGATTGATTCCACCTTGATCTTCCTTCTCCAGTGTCACCTACCCAAAGTTCATCACCATCTTTCCTACTTTTAATATGTAGCCTATTGAGTACATAGTTTTAGTTATGTTCTCTTTATTCCGTTTGTTTGTTTCATCTTTGGTTTTTTTTTTCCCAAAACCCAAAAAACGGACATTGGTGGTTACAATTTGGAGAGAAGTACATAATCGGATACTGGCCAGCTTCACTCTTCTCTTACTTATCAGAAAGTGCATCGATGATTGAAATGGGGAAGTGAAGTGGTTAACTCCAGCCCGATGCAGGACAACACACTACCACTCAAATGGGAAGTGGTTGGTTCGCAGAGGAAGGGTGGGGCAAAGCGAGTTACTTCAAGAACGTTCAAGTAGTTGATGGATCTCGAATAAAAAAAACCCTAAAAATCTTCAAGTGTTTACTGATGAAGAGAACTGTTACAATGTGAAGAGTGGCAATGGAGGTTCTTGGGGAAGTCATTTCTACTATGGTGGTCCTGGTCGAAACCCTAATTGCCCTTGAGGAGCTTGTCTACTTACTTGCATTGCAGGTCATTCCAAATTAGTCATTAATTGTATAAAACATATATTATATACACATTCTTACATATATTGTTTTCAGATTCACCAGAGTGGATTAGGGTTTGTTTATGTTTTGTTTCAGAGTGTTTCTCTGTTTCTATGGACTTAAGAGAAGATACACTTCTTTAAAGTACATGGTCCCATGTGTATACTGAAATCTTTATGATTATGTATTTATAATTGCTTTGTTTATGTAAACCAGTTCCATTAGAATTATTCGTCAATTTCATTAATCTAGCATACTACATAAATGCATATTATATAATACCCCGTCCGTTCCTTAATGATAGACTTTTTAGAAAAAAAGTTTGTTTCACAAAAATGTAATTTTTGTGTTTTCTATGAAAGTTTATAAACTTCAAAAAAATTAATTGACTTTATTGAAAAACTATTGGTTAAAAGTTATTGAAAATTACAAAAAACGATACACTTATTTATTTATTTTTTTTATCGGCAAATGATACATTTATTATGGTAGTTTAATGTAATTTTTTAATATATGTGAAAATATTAAAAAGTGTATCTTTGTGGAACGGAAGAAGTAATACATAGTTTTTACCAATTCAAAGTACCATGATCTTATTTTAATGGTAACATACATTAAGATCAATTGGTAGAACTTGATAAAACTTCATTGGTGGAACTCGGTGAAACTTCATTCGAGACTATATTATATTTGTGCGGCGGCATTTCAATTGTCTTGGAGTTATGTTTTAGCTCTTGACTTCTTGATCAAGAAAATCAATTTTTATAGTTATAGCTTATAATTTTATACGCGGATTACAGATCTATCATGTGAATTATGATAGCCTCTGATAAAGTCAAACAAAAAATGTGGGCTCGGAAACCACAAGAGAGTTGAGTTGGTGGATCGCATTGACGAGTTCTCAGTTTGAAAGTATAATCAATTTACCGTAGTAAGAGAATCCTGGTATGTATTATTTGAAAAGTCACTTTAATGATTTATGCTGATGTGTAGTTCATAAAAGAACTCTCCAATTAATCTTTTTAATTTGATTGGTTGATGATTTTTCATTTTTCATTTATTTAATTAAAGTTTTTAAAAGAAAACTATTCATAAAATTACCTAATATAATCTGTGTGTCCAAACATACAATTAAACATCTTAAATATAGATGAATTTGTTGGAGTAATCTTAAAATAGCTTGGGAAACAAGCAATCTTATTCCTATCTTGTTATGGTTTTCTATAAGATTTAGGATTATCTTTAAGAGTTATATACTAATAAGTTTAGGAGTTATCTATTTTTACATAAAAGGAGTTGCAGAATTGTTGCAACATTTGTGAGATATATTGAGATTGTGAGCTTAGGGTTTTGAGTGATTTTTCCTAAGAGAATAATAAGAGAAGCAAATTCTTGTTAACGTGTTCTTGCAATCTATCGTGAGACTATATTGTGGTATCAGAGCTTCTAGGATACGATCACAAGAGCTATGGGCGACATTGTTACTACGAAAGTTAAGGAAGGAGGTGGATCCTCTTCCATAAAGTGTCCGATACTAACTTTGACAAATTATACGGTGTGGGCAATGCGAGTTAAAGTACTGCTAAGGGTACATAAGTTCTGGGAGGTTATAGAGAATGAATCTGATAATGGAGAGAAGAACGACATGGCTACTGCTCTGCTCTTCCAATCTATACCCGAGGCACTTATTCTCCAAGTAGGAGAGTTGGATACAGCCAAGAAAGTATGGGATGCGATTAAATCAAGACACATGGGAGCAGATCGTGTTCGCGAGGCAAGACTGCAAACCTTGACGGCATAATTTGAGAGAATGAAGATGAAGGACAGCGATGCAATTGATGACTTTGTGGGGAAGTTATGGGAGATCTCATCAAAATCTGCTACTCTGGGAGAAAATATTGAAGAAATAAAATTGGTGAAAAAGTTCCTATCTAGCCTGCCACGACGAAAATACATACACATTGTGGCATCGTTAGAACAGGTCCTTGATCTTGAGACCACAAGCTTCGAGGACATAATTGGCCGGTTGAAAGCTTATGAAGAGAGAGTTGCTGAGGAAGAAGATGAAACACAGAACAAACTCATGTACGCAGAGAATACATAATCACAACCTACTTCAAATTACAACAACAACTACAGAGGTAGAGGACATGGTGGTCGATTTAATAACAGAGGACGAGGAAGGGCAAGGTTCAATGATCGGTACCATGATCGGTATCAAAACCGATACCAAGATACTTTCGACATGTCCAAAATCGAATGTTTTCGGTGTGACAAGATGGGTCACTTCGCGTCTGTATGTACTGATCGCTTACTCAAGCTACAGATAACTACAGAAACAAAAGAGAAAGACGATGCGACACAGGAAGCAGAGGAACTGATGATGCACGAGGTGGTCTACCTTAACGAGAAGAACGTTAACCCACTGGACTTTGAGACAAGTTCAGACAATGACAGAGTATGGTATCTAGACAATAGGCCAAGCAATCATATGACTGGCAACCAGAGGTATTTTAAGTCCATCGATGAATCAATCGCTGGCAAAGTAAGGTTTGGAGATGACTCTCGCATCGACATCAAAGGAAAATGGCCAATATTGTTCCTCACCAAGGATGGAGGAAAGAAAATACTTGCCGATGTCTATTATATACCAGACTTAAAGAGCAACATAATCAGTCTAGGACAAGCCACAGAGTCCGGCTGTGACATCAGAATGAAAGAAGATTAGCTTACATTACAAGACAAGGATGGAAAACTGATCGTCAAAGCAAAACGTTCTAAGAATCGGTTATATAAGGTGACTATGGACAACAACGAAGAATGCCTACAGCTCTCAGTTCCAAGTGAGTCCGCAAGATGGCATGCACGGTTAGGTCATATAGGGAGAGAAGCAATGCGACTGATGGCTAACAAAGAATTCGTGTATGGACTACCTAAGATCGAGATTGATAAGGAGACATGCCCTTATTGCCTACTTGGTAAACAAGCAAGACATACGTTTCCGAAGATAACGTCATATCGAGCTGATAAAACACTTGAGCTTATACATGGAGACCTCTGCGGACCCATTACACCATCCACAGCCTCTCAAAAAGGTACATCTTTGTTCTCATCGATGACTATTCCAGATATATGTGGACAATACTTTTGAGAGAAAAAGGAGAAGCATTCGACAAATTCAGAAAATTCAAGGCTATAGTTGAGAAGGAAATAGGGACTGTCATCAAAACTCTTAGAACAGACAGAGGATGTGAATTTGTGTCTAACGAATTCAGAATTTTTTGCGAGTCTAATGGAATTACAAGACATCTAACAGCTCCCTACACCCCTCAACAAAACGGGGTAGTAGAAAGACGAAATCAAACTCTTCTCAACATGACTAGAAGTATCTTAAAGCATATGGAGCTACCAATCTACCTCTGGGGCGAAGCAGTGAGACATGCCACCTACCTCATAAACAGAGATGCAACCCGAGTCATCAAGTCGACAACACCATACGAGCTGTTCAAAGGGAGGAAACCAAACATTGAGCACTTACGAGTTTTTGGATGTATCGGATATGCTAAGATAGACTCACAGCATCTCAAGAAACTCGACAACAGGTCACGACAGCTGGTACATCTCGGAACCGAGCCAGGTCTAAGGCCTATAGGTTGCTTGATCCGACAACCAGAAGAATGGTGGTAAGTAGAGATGTGATATTTGATGAGAACAAGAGCTGGGACTGGAAGAGTTGTAATGAGAAAGAAGAAACATGAATGTTTCGCATCGGTGTGAGTTAGTTCGGGAATCATGGTGTTAATGACGACACCCCTGTCGTCAACGAAGAAGAAGAAGCAACAGAAACCCAAGCTACTGGTGCGATAAAGCAAGAAGAAGAAGATGAGGATCACGTTGATGATCATGATGAACCAGAACTAAGGAGATCTCAAAGAGAGAGAAAGCTACCTAGCTACCTTGATGATTATATCCTACTGGCAGAACTAGAAGGAGAGCGGTTATTGTTGAGCATAAATGATGAACCATGGAGCTTCGAAGAAGCTAAAGAAAAGAAAGTATGGAGAGATGCTTGCGAAGATGAAATCAAGTCAATAGTCAAGAACAATACTTGGGACTTAGCTGAGCTTCCGGTTGGAGCAAAGGCAATAGGGCTCAAGTGGATTTTTAAGATAAAACGAAACTCTGACAGAAGCATCAACAAATTCAAAGCAAGACTAGTAGCAAAAGGCTACATACAGAGGCATGGTGTTGACTTTGATGAAGTATTTGCGCCCGTGGCACGCATTGAAACTGTCCGGTTCTTACTTGCATTAGCAGCGTCAAAAGGTTGGAAAGTTCATCACTTGGACGTCAAGACTGCGTTCCTACACCGAGATCTAAAAGAAGAAGTGTACATCTCCCAGCCAGAAGGTTTCGAGGTTAAAGGACAGGAAGGCAAAGTATACAGGCTTAAAAAGGCACTCTACGGTCTGCGTCAGGCTCCAAGAGTATGGAACAAAAAATTAAACAAAGTGTTGGGAGAACTGAAGTGTGTGAAGTGCGCAAAAGAGCCAGCAGTATATCGACGTCAAGAGAAGGAACATCTATTACTTGTTGCGGTGTATGTCGATGACCTTCTTGTGACTGGTACAAGCCTTGAGCTGATCGAAGAGTTTAAGAGAGGGATGTCTGAAAGGTTCGAGATGAGCGATTTGGTTAAGCTAACCTATTATCTGGGAATTGAGGTTGATCAACACAATGAAGGGATTACACTAAAGGAAGAACGATACGCCAAAAAGATACTAGAGGAGTGTGGAATGCATGACTGCAACACAGTTCACATACCTATGGATCCAAGCTTAAAATTGTCTAAAGCACAAGACGATCAAAGCGTGAACGAGAAGGAGTACAGAAGAAGCATCGGGTGTCTCAGATATCTACTTCATACTCGTCCTGACTTGTCGTTCTCAGTTGGAGTAATGAGTAGGTATATGCAGGATCCAAAGACTTCACACGCCGCAGCCATAAAGCAAATCTTGCGCTACTTACAGGGAACAAAAGTGAAGCTAATAGGTTATAGTGACACAAGTCATAATGCGGACGAAGACGACGGTTGTAGCACAACAGAGCATGTTTTTTATTTTTTAGATTCACCCATAACCTGGTGTTCTCAGAAACAAGAGACAGTTGCACTTTCATCCTGTGAAGCAGAATTTATGGCAGCGACCGAGGCGGCAAAGCATGCAATTTGGCTTCAAGAGTTACTTAGTGAAATCGTGGGAAAGGAATGTGAGAAAGTAGTGGTTCTGATCGACAATAAATCTGCAATAGCCTTAACCAAGAACCCAATTTTCCATGGACGCAACAAACATATTCATCGGCGTTATCACTTTATAAGAGAGTGTGTTGACAACAATCTGATTGAGGTTTAACATGTACCAGGAAGCGAACAGAAAGCAGACATCCTAACCAAAGGCCTTGGAAGAATACGATACAAAGAAATGAGAAGTTTGATTGGAGTTGAAGATGTGTCCCAAAGCTATTTTAAGCTTAAAGGGGACAATGTTGAAGTAATCTTAAAATAGCTTGGGAAACAAGCAATCCTATTCCTATCTTGTTATGGTTATCTATAAGGTTTAGGATTATCTTTAAGAGTTATATACTAATAAGCTTAGGAGTTATCTATTCTTATATAAAAGGAGTTGCAGAATTGTTGCAACACTTGTGAGATATATTGAGATCGTGAGCATAGGGTTTTGAGTGATTTTCCCTAAGAGATTAATAAGAGAAGCAAATTCTTGTTAACGTGTTCTTGCAATCTATCGTGAGACTATAGAATTAACATAATTGGTTTATAGAAAGAATTAAATATCTAGATTACATTATATAAATTGATAAGATACATATAAATACATATGATACTATCTAAACAATTATAAAAACGGCTTTTATTATGTTTATATTAGCAGTGAATAAAATAAATCATAGATTTTAGAAAACTAATTAATCTAAGCTTAATAATATTAATTAAATTCACTCATTCACTATATATATAGTATAAAATGTGTCAAATGAATACAAAATAGTCAAATATATAATTCTAAAAATTTCAGTCATTTTCCAATGACAATGTGATATCATATATGCGTTATCACTTTTAGAAATGATTAAAATATTTTTATATTTTAAAACTTAAAAATTATATGGTAAGTTATTTAAACATATATTAATCAAGAAAAAGTTTATTTAATTCATCTATTAATATAAACAAATGAATTAACATTATTATATGATAAGTCATTTAAAATTATATTATTTGGTAATTCATTTAATTTATTATATGGTAAGTCATTTACTTATATTAATCAAAGTATTTTTCACAGGATTTTTCTAGATTTAATACTCTATTACTATTATTCATATAGCTTGGATTATAATAAAATTAGCATGCTTATTTTTAATAGGAAAAAAAGCAGACATAAATAAAGGAACAAGAGGGAAGAATAATAAAATATGTTTGTTGCATTCTTGGTATTTTTCTATTTTTATGTATTTAATTTTTATTTGTTTGTCGAGGTACATGTACTTTTTGTGTTACTATAAATGTGAACTAATTAGTTTTATGTGTTTTTAAAATGTTAAGATAACTTTAGTAAGGAAGTTCAATAAAAATGACCATCTCTACAATTGTTAAAGTTAAAGATGAAAAATATAATGTAAATTGAAATTGAATGAGTTAGTGTTTGATAAAATAGTGTGATGATCAGAGATAATTTAAGGAATAATTTGTTTGTTTAACCCATTTAAGTTTTATGTTAAACACTAAATTAAAAAAAAATGAGTGAGAAAGTGTGATTTAAAATGTGATTTGGAACAAATTATGAGGAAAAATTTCTTAAACTACTATTTTCCTAATACATGTTTTTATGTTTACCTTAACCAAATTTATCCTTAGTTTTAACGAGATAATTCTTACTATATTAATTGAGAAGTCACTTAATTGACTTTTGATTATGTGTCTTTAATAAGTTAAGTTTTTAAAAATAGTTATAATTTGATTGGTTGTTAACATTTATTAGTTATTATTTTAATCAGATATAAAAATAAAAAGTAACTCTAGAACTAATTAATACAAATTACCAAATAACACAAATGATATTACAAATAATGATTTATGGTAACTAATTATAGAATTTGAGAAAGAATATATATGTTTTATCAATTTCTTTATTTTTATCAATTATTTATATATAACTAAATAAATTACTTTAGCATTTTTTATAGAAATAAATTTAATGGTTATGTATTATTATTATATAAAAGAATTATATTTGTAGGTAAGGAATTATTATAACTTTTACGTTTTTAAATCCCACACAAAATCGTTTACAAAAGATCTTTCATGATAAAAACTTATCATCATTGTATTTGTCATATTGGAGTTACACAGAAAAAACACACTCTTTTTTTTTTCTCTTGAGAGCTAGAGTATTTTCGGTTTTTATGTGTTAAACTAAAATATAAAGTAATTCTATAACCAATTATCTGAATTAATTTTAATATTTTTTTCTGTAAGAGAAAGTTTTTTAATGACTAAATTTTATGTTTTTGAACTATTTTAAATCTCACATATATTTTAAAAATATATACTGAAAATCTTAATTATCCAAATATTTAAAATTAAAAATTAAAATTTTATATTTTTAATTATTATTCAAAAATTATAACAGTGTAAAAATAATATATATTTTTTATATAATATAACTATCCGCAAAATTGCGGGCAAACACCTAGTTATAATTGTTTAACATAATATTCAGTGGTGACCAAGGAAAGTTCAGTAAAAGAATGTACATATCGATTTAATAATGAAATGATGTAAAAGCTCGTGACCACACGCGGGATGGTTCATGACAGACTAACAAATGATAAATATTTATTTTATAAGATGAAAAGTGTGATCTATAAACTGATACATATAACGTCGAAGACTAGGTTACATATATTGATATTTTTTTTGTAACATCATAGATTGATATATATAATTGGTTTATTTAAAGTAATTACCTATCGTTTGGTCAAATGTCATTTTATGCGTTCGTAAAAATGATATGGCTTAATCAAAAGCTATGAATATATATACGTCCACGGATTATTTAGCTAAGATCCGAACCTGAGATTTACGAAACAATGCGACTGCCTGACACATGAGATTATTTAGAAAAAACTTTATTACGATTTTGCTAACATAATTTAATCAGTAACCTGATAATTTATAACGAAAAGATTGTGGTAATAATACAGTTCGAGTTGATACTACCAACAAATATATATAATTTGATTAGAGTTGACAAGGTCCATTTTTCTTTGTAACACTAGAAGATCCTGTCAAGAAAAGAATAATAGTTATGAAATATATGCAATCTCCTCTTATAAAAGCCGATGAGTTCTAGCTAAAAATTTACTAAAAACTGTAAATCCTTATAAAACCATAATGAGCATGGCTGGTTTCACGGTAGCTCTGGCTCTGATGGTGATAGTGTCCACAATAGCTGTTCGAGTTGATGGAAATGAGTTTTCCCATCACAAGGAAGTTAAAATACTTAGACATTTGAAGCGACTCAACAAGCCTCCTGTTAAATCCATTAAGGTATCTTGTACAAATTTCATAAAAACAAACTTGTAAAGATGTATTATTTTTGTATTAATCTTAATTTTCCTTACAGAGTGAAGATGGAGATGTAATTGATTGTGTTCCAATCACCAACCAACCAGCTTTTGATCATCCTTTACTTAAACACCATACCATCCAGGTTTGGTTTCAATTTTCATTCTCTCTATTGTTAAAACACGATATTTTTAAATATCACTTACGATACAAAGTTTATGCACGTAGATGAGACCTAGTTTCCACCCTAGAAGTGATTCTACGTACACCAAGAAAGAGGCAAAGACTATAACTCAGGTTTGGCACAAGGCTGGAGAGTGTCCCAATAACACAGTTCCCATCAGAAGAACAAAGAAAGAAGACCTCTTAAGACCTAAATCCATCGAGAGTTTTGGGAGAAAGCCTCCTCATAGCATCCCAAAATCTACAACCTTTGATCCAACAAAAGGTCATCAGGTACATGTACACTCATCTATGTGATGCAATTGTTACCGTCTTGTAACTTATACTATCCATTAATTTCTGTTGGAGTGGATTTAGTACGCGTTGATGAGTGCGATGAACGAAACGTTTTATGGGACCGAAGTTTTGATAAATCTGTGGAAACCATACGTCCAAGTTCCCGAAGAGTTTAGCTTGGCTCAGACTTGGATTGTGTCCGGATCTGGCTCCAGTCTTAACACCATTGAAGCTGGTTGGCAGGTTTGGTCCCTTCTCCATGACCTATTCTTTGTTCTTATTATGAAAAATACGTATCTCATTCTATATTATTCTTAATTTATAGGTTTATCCAGAACTATATGATGATTACAATCCTAGATTCTTTGTTTACTGGACGGTAAGTTCTCTTTTTTATTTTTGCGACATATTTATGCTTGTGCTTGCTTATCCCTAAATATTAATAAATCTAATATATTAAAATAGAGTCCTATTTGAAAATTACCTTGGCATGATTTTTTTGGATCTATTGAAAATGTTGGGACTTATCTGTTAATTAACATTTATATTATTTCTACATATCCTTAATCTACGAATATTAAATAGATACCTTAATATTTGCTAATAACGGTTATCCTATTTTAAAGCATCGATGCTTTAAAGTAAGATTCATAATTTAGAACTATACTTGCCATATCTCATTTGTTGGAGCTATCGATTTATGTTCTTCTTGACATATGTTTTGCATTTGTCTAGGTTTCAAACTTTTTTCAATTACTGTTAATCAGCTCAGCATCCATTGATAGAATTATACTTCTTCAACTAATTTTAAACTCCTTCAAAAAAGTAAGTCTTATTCATAATCGACATCAGACTAACTTATTAACATTAATAGACTTATACTTATGTACTAGATTAAGATCCGCGCTTTGCGCGGGATAAACATTATATATAAATTATTTTATGTATTATATGTTCTTACATATTATGAAATAATAAATATATATGAATAATTAAAAGTCAGTAACTATTACATATAATTAAATTAGTGCGAACGTATAACTCAATTTTATTAATCCAAACAACTTTTTAAAAAATTTGATAGGATATGTAATTAAATTTAAATGATATTAACATACATAGTATATTTTTAATATTAATGTCTATTAAATGATGCTTTCTACTCATATGTTTTTTTGATCATGTGTATCTTTAATAGCAAAAACTTTAAATTACTGATAACAAAATTTTCATTGTGCGACTAATAATTTTAGTAATTTATAATTTAAAAAAAATTATCAAGGTTAGTTCAAAACTTTTATCAAAAATAATTATTCAAAGTAAATTTTGAAATTAAAATATTTATTTATTCAATATGGTTTATAGTTTAATTTAGAATGATATATATACATATATATTTTAAATCTTAATGATTAATTAAGTTAAACTTTTATTTATATGATTTTTTAATCATTTGTATTTTGTCATAACAAAAATTTTAAACCATGGATTGCAAAATTTGAATGTGAAACTTTTAACG
>NC_027751.1:2976142-2994285 GCF_000695525.1 Brassica oleracea var. oleracea
TTATTATTCAAAATAATTAATTGTCATATATACTTTAGCCACATTAGACAATTCTGTAATCTTCATTTAAGGAAATAATAAATGACATTAATAATGAATTTATGATTAGTTTAATAAAAAGCTTATTATATAATTAGATGGACCAATTTCTCTAATAATTCTAAGAATCATCATAGTGATGACACGTGGGTACAAAAATAAGTTGTAATGTTTCACAAATAATATATAGGAGTATATCAGTAATTAATTTTTAAATTAAACTATTAATATGATGTTACATTTTTAAAGAAATAAACAAAATAAGTAATTAATATATAATTAGTACAATTTCATCAACAAATTTTAAAAAATATGAAATTTTCAAAATAATATTATATACTTAAAATTTGATATTAAATATATATATATATATATATATATATATATATTTAATATCAAATTTTAAGTATATAATATTATTTTGAAAATTTCATATTTTTTAAAATTTGTTGATGAAATTGTACTAATTATATATTAATTACTTATTTTGTTTATTTCTTTAAAAATGTAACATCATATTAATAGTTTAATTTAAAAATTAATTACTGATATATATATATATATATAGCATAATGGAAATATAATTATATGTATATTTTCTTAATATTCATATATTTTCTTAGGAATGATATTGTTTATTTGTTTCTGTTAGGAAATATCACATATGAGTAAATTTAGGATATTTAGGTAAGTTTCTAATCTAATCTATTAGTTTATGGTTTTATTTTTATCTACCATTAACAAGTCATAATAAGATCATTTAAAGAATTAATTAATATGATATATTTGATTATTTACATTAATAATAAACTAACTATAAATTTAAATTTTATTATTTTTAGTTATAACAAATTTTTTTGAGAAAGAATCTAACAAAATTTTATTGAAAATTTTAAATACTTTTATAAAATAACATATTAATTAATTTCTTAATTAGTAATATATTATTGTTTTAAATCAATGTTAACTAAAATTTTATTATAAAATAAGAAAATAGAAATTATATACTTTTTATAAATTCTATGATTATATTATGAATTATATAAAAATATAAGTGTTATGAATTAAATATGACAAAATTATATTAAATAGGTAAATTCTATAATTATTTAAATTGTTTCATTTAAATAAATTATCACTTATCATTAAAATGAGTAAAAGTTTGTAAACTATATAATATTTTTATACAAAAATAAATTTATTAACATAAGTTAAACTTTTATATCTATAACTATATATTATCTTTTACTTATATCAACAAAATATAATAGTATATAATAACCTTTAGTTCATATAATATTTTTAAAATATGGTATTAGAAAACTATGAAGTTTTTGTAATTTATTTAAAATATTAATGACAAATCCTATTTTAATGATAAATTATTATTTATTTTAATTATAAAGAATATGTTGAGAAACATTTAGAAAATATTACCAAAAATTCAAATATTTGTTTTATAAAATAATGTATTAATGTAATAACAAAAACAAATTCATAATTCATGTAATCTTCCAAAATAAAAAATAGTAGTGTATTTTTCAAAGTTTTCTTGAAAAAAATAAATTTTGAAAATAAATATTCAAACTCAAAATGATAATATTTCAATTTTTACAAAAGATAAAATCATAGATAATAAAGAATATTTTTTTGAAATGAACCAAGAAAAAACAAACTATACATGTTGAAAAAATTAAAGTAATCTAGTATTTTGAAATCTTAATGAAAAATGAAAATAAAAATTAATATTATAATATCCAAAATTATCATATACGAATAAAAGTTTCTAAAATAATAGGGCTATATTATTTAAACAAAACAATGTTTCTTCTTATAAAATCCCGTAAGATACTAAAATAATATATGTTAACGTATATTTTCTAAAACATAACATGTAAATATAAATTATCTTAACCATATTTATTTTCTATAATATAAATAAATTTTAAGATGTATTATAGCAAAATATATAAATTAAAGAAAACACATATTTTTTAAGGAGGTTATTTATTTGAGCATTTCATATTGTTATTTTATTGTACCTAACTCGAAAATATATTAGTAAGCAATAAAAATTAATAATAAAGTAAAATGTACTAAACAAATTACTATATATTAATAACGCCGAATAATAAATATAAATAATAATATTATAGAGTTACACAATATATAATACTAAAATAAAAATTATATATTTTAAAAATTATAATAATATCAAATACATTTATAAAATGAAAAAATATCCGCACAAACGTGCGAGTTAAAATCTAGTATTATTATTATAACATGATCAAGACTTCAATTTTTGTGTGTTTTCCCTTCTATAAATCTCTTTCTAAATTCGTAATCAGAACATTCGTTATCTTTTTATGCAAATATATTAGTATCTATAAACATAGAAACTAATCATTGTCAAACAATTTTTTTTCCTTAAATAGCGTGATGGGTATCAAACAACAGGGTGTTACAACCTTCTCTGCTCCGGTTTCGTTCAGACAAGTAATGAATATTCAGTAGGTGGAGCTTACACCACCGTGTCAAGCTACGGTGGAACTCAGTACGAAATCTCCATACTTATATATAAGGTAATAACATAGTTTCAATTTTTACCTCAACATATGGAGTTCTTATATTCAAGGTAACTTGAGTCGCAAGATATACATATACATATATATATATATATATTTTTTTTTTGATATACATTTTTTTTATCTAACCTAAAATTGTTAATTGCAATCATTAGGACCGAGAAACAGGAAACTGGTGGCTAAGCCTTTTCAATGACATTATAGGTTACTGGCCTGGCTCGTTATTCACTTCACTAGAAGATGGAGCTACGATAGTACAATGGGGAGGTGAAATCGTTAACCTGGAGACGGGTGGGAAACACACGAGCACGGACATGGGAAGTGGGTATTTTGCAGATGAAGGTAATAAGAAAGCAAGCTATTTCAGGAATCTTCAGATAGTTGATGGAACTAATACTCTGAGAGAACCAAAGAGTCTTTACTACTCTGCTGATAAGCAAAACTGTTACAATGTGAAGACAGGAACTGCTGGAACTAATTGGGGGATTAATTTCTTCTATGGTGGTCCCGGTCGTAACGTTAAGTGTCCTTGATTTAGCTTTTGTGGTATTCATATACATGTCTATATTTGAATAATAATATGTTTATCCGCTGGTGTGCCTATGTGAGTTTGCAACTTTGCATATGATAATAAAAGAAAATAAGTTATTGAAGAAAAATTCCACGTCAAGAGAGATGATCGCAATATTGCATCTATCAATTGATATCAATCTGGTTACAGCTTCCGAAGAATTGAAATAATACGAGCAGAATAAAGACGCATTTACTGAAAGTTAGCTAGAAATTCCGTTGTTTTAGATGAATTTTAAGAAAACGTTATAAAATACACGTTTTAATAAAGATTATATACGTTTAGATTAAACCATGTACGTTATTCTCTGACCTCTTGAGGAACCGTTGGTCTCATTTTCTTGGTCTTTATATATAAACTGACTAATTAATATTATCACTTAGGATGAAATACAAGTACAACGCAAGAATACGTTGTATATAAACAATACCATTTAATGATTTAAAAAACTAACATTTTTATCTTCATATAATTCTTTATGAAATGTACACAATAAGTATTTGTCAATATCCCTATGAAACATTAATAACATTAGAACGTTGTAGTTACATTATTTTCAACAAAGAATTCTCAAGAAAAATCCAAATAATCTCTCAGAATAACAAGAAAACAATATAATAGTTAAGACGTGCGAAACCTTTCTCAAGTATGTTGCAAATCATGATGATTGAATCAAAGTCTACACAACCTAACAGTGACTTGCGATGACTTTTCGTTTCACAATAAATACTTGACATGTGCTGTTTCTCTCCAGATAACCTAATCTTTGAAGTTTTTGTATATGTGGTTGATCTAACTCGACCAACAACATTGATTCTGTCCCCACTTCCCTTTAAGCCTGTCTATACCACGACAACACAATATCAATTACAAAGTCATTATTTCTCTACGATTTTTGGATTTGTGAATATCAAAATGGGTAACATTTCCTCTGCTCAAAGTTCATCACCATCTTTGCCGATTGATTCCACCTTTGATCTTCCATCTCCATTGCCATCTTGGCCTTCAGGTTCATTCTTTGATTTTTAATGTTCATCCTCTATTTAGCTATGTTTTGTCTATGTATTTTTAGAATTTTTTTTTTTTGAAAAAGGGCTAAAAACATTCGAAAAATACATAGAACAATATATAGCTTTACATAAAAACTTACATGTATTTTTTTGAATGTCTTATAAGATTTTAACGTGAATGAATTTACAGGAGAGGGATTTGCAAAGGGGGTAATAGATTTGGGAGGTCTTGAAGTTTTCCAAGTAACAAAGTTTAACAAAGTATGGACTGTATACGAAGAAGGACAAGATAATCTTGGAGCCACTTTCTTTGAGCCGTCTTCACTACCTGAAGGCTTCTCCCTTCTCGGTTTCTACGCTCAACCCAATAACCGCAAGCTTTTTGGATGGACACTTGTCGGAAAAGACATCTCCGGCAACTCTTTAAGACCACCGGTTGATTATCTTCCTCTTTGGAGCGGCAAATCTACAAAGGTAGAGAACAATAAGGACCAAACTGGATACTTTTGGCAGCCTGTGCCTCCTGATGGTTACAGTGCAGTGGGTCTAATCGTGACCACCACGGCTGAGAAACCTCCCCTAGACAAGATCCGTTGTGTCCGTTCTGACCTAACGGATCAATCCGAGCCGGACGCTCTCATATGGGAATCTAATGGGTTTAGCGTTTCGAGTTCTAAGCCTGTTAACAGAGGAACACAAGCCTCTAGTGTATGTGTTGGTACGTTCACTTCAAATCCAACCCTAGCTTGTCTGAAAAACAACAAGTTCGACTTTTCTTGCATGCCAAGCAAGGTCCAGATCGATGCTCTGTTTAAAACTTACGCTCCTTTGATCTACTTCCACAAAGATGAGAAGTATCTCCCATCGTCTGTCAACTGGTTCTTCAGCAACGGTGCCTTGCTTTACAAGAAAGGCGAGGAATCAAACCCGGTTCCGATCGAACCAAACGGCTCAAATCTTCCTCAAGGCGAGGCCAACGACGGTCTTTACTGGTTAGACCTACCGGTTGCTTCTGACGCAAGAAAACGAGTACAAGGCGGAGATTTACAGAGTATGGAAGTGTATCTTCACATAAAACCTGTTTATGGTGGAACCTTAACAGATATAGCTGTCTGGATGTTTTATCCGTTCAATGGCCCTTCACGAGCAAAGCTCAAGCTCGCCACAATCCCGTTGGGGAGAATAGGCGAACACATTGGAGATTGGGAACATTTCACTCTCCGGATAAGTAACTTCAGCGGCAAGTTACAGAAGATGTACTTGTCACAACATAGCAAAGGAAGCTGGATCTATCCTCCGGAGATCGAGTTTCAAAGTGGTGGAAACAAACCGGTGGCTTACGCTTCTTTAAACGGACATGCAATGTATGCTAAACCAGGACTTGTGTTGCAAGGCAGAGACGATGTAGGGATCAGGAACGATACAGGAAAGAGTGAAAAGGTGTTTGATACTGCGGTTAGGTTTAGGGTTGTCTCGGCTGAGTATTTGAAAGAAGTGGAGGAGCCTGCGTGGTTGAACTATATGAGACATTGGGGACCAAAGATTGATTATGGTCGTGAAGATGAGATTAGAGGTGTGGAGAAGATTGTTGTTGGAGAGAGTCTAAAGAGTATGTTCAGGAGTGCGGTTAATGGATTGCCTAATGAGGTTTTCGGAGAGGAAGGACCTACGGGTCCGAAGCTGAAGCGGAACTGGTTAGGTGATGAAGATTGAATCTCTTCTGTTGTTGTTTCTTTTTCATTTTAAAGTTTGGTTTTGTGAATCTGTTATCATCTGTGTCTTTGTCTACTTGGTATGAATGATCACGTTAGAAAATATTTCGTAAGGCAGTTGTTTAAACTCCATGCTTACTGCCAATAATTGTTATTTGAACAGTAATTACAGATATCTAATTTATGTTACCCGTTATTATTATTTTTTTACCCGTTATTTGTTTCGAGTCTCGACTATGATTTGTTGGTGACTTAGAGCCCGCGTCTGACAACAATTTGCTTAGCCATGTTACGCGTTTAATCACGAACGATGATATGATGAACTCATGGGTCCAATTAATGTCTTCGTTGATTTTACTTTGATAGCTAATTTGGTCCCCATTGTTCTCTACAACCCGTCGTACTGTTTTTATATTATACAGTGTTTTATGCGGATTTATATAATTCGAACAAATTATAACGTTTAGGCGGACATTATGCGGTGTACGGGAATACCTAGACGGATTTTTAAGCTTTAATATTCAAAAAATATACTATTAATATTATTATTATATTTTATTAATGTTATTATTTATATTACTTTTACTTATTTTATGTATTTATATGATTGTAGATATTAGTATAATTGTTGCAAAATCATTTTAAATTTATCAACTTTATATATTTAAAATGGTTTTAATTTGTATAATTTAAAACTATTTATATATGTTAAACTATATACTTATACATAAAATTGGATTTAAAATATATTTATGTTTAATTTTTTTCAATAATAATGTATATATATTAATCTTATACTTATATTTCGTGTAAAAATATATATCCGTATATACTCTGTTTAGGCGTCCGTTTATACGGTTAGACGCTATACAATCTTCTAACGCGGACGCCAACACTGATAAGTAGAGAAAAGTGATTGCTTTGATGTCGTTTATTTCATGCGTCAGCTTTCATTGTTTCTGAAGTTATGAGGGGTTGTGATGATGTTTAAGTCACGAGTCAATTTTCATTAACGGTCTAAATGTAACCACTATTTTTTAATCTAAACTAAACTAGATTTTTTTGAATGTCCTTCAACACTTCAGGTTTGGGCTCTATCCAAGATACCATCAAACCCAACTATTTTCCCCACAAGCTCCCTTTTTACAAATGTGGATCATCTCTTTTGGCGAGTATTTCCGCAGATGGAGGATCATCAGTTTGTGTGGATACTATGGTATATCTGGAAAGGAAGGAATAATAAAGTTTTTAGTAATTTGGATATAGATCCTCGAGATACGCTCAAATTGGCAGAAACAGAGTCAACACTTTGGGTTGAGGCACATGTACTAAAGGAAAACAAGAGAGTATTACCGGTCGAGCCTACAACCTTTCCATTGATCCCAGGAAGATGGTGCTTCACAGATGGCTCTTGGAAGGAAAATGATACTTTCTCAGGACAAGGTTGGCTCAGTACTTTAGAAGGTTTTGATGGGCTGTTGGGGGTGAGGAATGTCCGGGCTTGTCCCACTCCTCTGCATGCGGAGATAGAAGCTCTATTATGGGCAATAGAATGTATGAAAAACTTACGTCAATTTCATGTTACATTTGCAACAGATTGTTCTCAATTTGTGAAGATGGTTTCAGAACCAGAAGAATGACCAACATTTGCAAATTATTTGGAAGATATCAAGACCCTGAGAGAAAGTTTCATTAGATCAGAGATCATCTATGTACCAAGGACGCAAAACTCAAAGGCGGATAGTCTAGCACGCAGTGTTAGGAAACAACCGTCTTTCGTCGTTCACATGGATCAGGATCTCCCGGTGTGGTTCACAGAGTCAATATGAGTCTGTAATTGACGACAAAAAAAAAAGTTGTTGGATCTTTTCATTAGACTTAACTATTTTTTTGGTCTCACCATATATTTCTCTAACAATACAATAATTAATCAATTACCTTTTGTTTCTCTAACTATAAAATAATCAATGCTCTTATTTATTATTTAACTTACTATGATACACCAAAGATTTATACATCTATACTATTAAACCAGAATCCCTATTAGAATTCTGTTATTGGTTTTTCAAGTTATTACAACGCTATGCCATTATCTTTTTAATTTCTCTTCTTTTTATAGAAAATCATGCTTTTCATTGAAGTGATCATAACAATTCTTAACAAAAATATAGGAACTTCCAAAATCCCTATTTAATTCATTGGTTATCAAATTTTAGAAAGTTAAAACAGAGAAAAATTATAAAGGTATGAAACAAATTTCGATCCCTATATTTTGTGAATCTAGTAACTTAACAGTTTAGTCAATTGAAAAAAATAGTAGGTGTTTTGCGTAATTATATTATATAAAGAAATATATATTATCTTTACACTGTTATAATTTTGAACAATAATTAGAAATTTAAAATTTTAATTTCAAATATTTGGATAATCAAAAATTTCAGTATATATTTTGAGAAGATATGTGAGATTTAAAATAGTTAAAAAACATAAATCTTAGTCATTAAAAATCTTTCTCTTACAGAAAAGAATATCATAATTAATTCAGATAATTAGTTGTAAAATTACTTTATATTTTAGTTTAACACATGAAAAACCAAAAATACTCTAGCTCTCAAGAGAAAAAAAAGGGAGAGTGTATTTTTTGTGTAACTCCAATATGACCAATACAATCATCAAATATCTTTTGTAAACAGTTTTGTGTGGACTTTAAAAACATAAAGTTTATAATAATTCCTTACTTACAAATATAATTTTTTTATATAATAATATATAACCATTAAATTTATTTCTATAAAAAATGCTAAAGTATTTTATTTAGTTATATATAACTAATTGATAAAAGAAATTGATAAAACATGTATATTCTTTCTCTAATTCTACATTATGTAGAGATGGTCATTTTTATTGAAATTTTTTACTAAATTTATCTTAACATTTTAAAAACACATAAAACTAATTAGTTCGCATTTTTTTGTCATCAACATAAACAGACTATTAGTAACACAAAAAGTACATGTACCTTGACAAACAAATAAAATTTAAATACATAAGAATATAAAAATACCAAGAACACAAAAAACATATTTTACTATTCTTCCCTCGTGTTCCTTTATTTATGTCTGCTTTTTTTTTTATTAAAAATAAGCATGCTAATTTTATTATAATCCAAGCTATATGAATTATATTAATATAATATTAACTCTGGAAAAATCATGTGAAAAATACTTTGATTAATATAATTAAATGACTTACCATATAATAAATTAAATGAATTACCAAATAATATAATTTTAAATGACTTACCATATAATAATGTTAATTCATCTGTTTATATTAATATATGAATTAAATAAACATTTTCTTGATTAATATACGTTTAAATAACTTACCATATAATTTTTATGTTTTAAAATATTAAAATATTTTAATCATTTCTAAAAGTGATAACTCATATATGATATCACATTATCATTGGAAAATGGTTGGATTTTTTTTAGAATTATATATTTGACTGTTTTGCATTCATTTGACACATTTTTATACTATATATATGAATGAGTAAATTTAATTAATATTATTAAGTTTAAATTAATTAGTTTTCTAAAATCTATGATTTATTTTATTCACTACTAATATAAACATAATAAATAATGTTTTTATAATTGTTTCTATAGTATCATATGTATTTATATGTATCTTATCAATTTATATAATGTAATCTAAATATTTAATTATTTATATAAACAAATTATGTTAATTCATGTAGATTTAAGATGCTTAATTGTATGCTTGGAAACATATATTAGATTAGATAATTCTATGAATAGTTTCTATGAGTGACAAATTAGCATAAATCACTAAAGTGACTTCTTAATTAATATATAGGAGGATTTTATAGCGAGTATAATCATAAAAATCCTAAAACAAATCGATCATATTCCCTACATATTTTCTTCATTTAACAAGTAGATTTTTTTTTGTTTTCTCAGGAAAAAACAAGTAGATTTTTTAGGCAAGTTTAAAAGATTTGATCACACCAATAATCTAGGAATTTCCAAAACTAATCGTGTATATTCCAAAAATATATATTCTTCATGTAATAGCTTTATATAAAATGAAATATTAATCCTAGAAATACATCAAAATAGGCGAGTAGATTCAAGCAAAGGATTCATACCTGGATACAAGCAACCTGTGAAAAGAATAACCTTAACTTTCCAAATCTTTTCAAACCCAGTTCTGGTGCACCGGGTCCATGTCAGCAATGTAGCAATTTAAAGTTCATGAGGTAATAATGATCAATCAAAACTAATCTATAAGGCTTTCAATCTTTTATTGATGCTAACATTTTCAACAGGTTTAGCAAACGATACTTGTGACATTTAAGAAGATATTCCATATATATTAAAAAAAGAAACATTTAAAAAGTTATAACATGTAGTTTGTACTAATTAAAAAATTGTCCAGCTGAGTTGTCACGTAATTGAAATGCTAATTTTGTTTACGTGGCGGCTTGAGAATCAATTGAAAATTTTGTTAGTCCAAAATTAAATTGCTAGGAAATGTAATATTATATAGTATTTTCATTATAGATCATTCATTTATTAAATTGAAATGATTATATATTCCTTCCTTAAATAAAATTTAGGGAATTGCCTAATGTGATTAAGATCTATATGGCAATTAATGATTTTAAATAATAAAGATTGCTAACAATCTATATACTTTCTATCATTTTTGTTTAATTATTTATTATTACAATAAATTACATAATTACATTAATCATATGATAAAAATTTAGATTTTTTGTATATGTTGTATTTTGAATTTTTCAAAACGAGTATAAATTAATAAAACTGTTAAAAATCTCACATAAACTTTTGTGATCAATGTTTAAATTTTTTCATTAATAAGATGCAATGATTATAATATCATATGAATAAATAACTTTATTTTAGTAGGTGTTTATGTTAATATATATATATATATATATATATATGTATATATATATATATATATATATTTCATATCGTTTAAATTAAACTATACATCATATCAAAATACATATTTATATTTTGATATATGCGTTGAACATATATTAAAATTTTAATATTTTAATTTTGAAATCTTCATTTTTTTTAAATAATTATAAATTATTGAAACCACTGAATATTTCACATTAAAAAAAAATCATTGTTGTAAAATTTTGTTACACAAATATGCAAATAATCACAAAATCATATGAGTAGAAACCTTATTTAATAAATATCTATATTAAAATTATACTATATATCTATGTTAATATCATTTAGGTTCTTATGCGATAAGTGATTTTTTGACCTAAAATATTTTTTTAAATGGGATCACCTCATCAGTAAACAAATTATGTTGTCCACTTGCTCCATCAACTTTCATTGCCTCTATAATCTTCAAACAATAGATTTTCTTTATATTTCTTTTAACCACATTTTAAAATATGCTATGGAAAGAGATACTTGGTATTATCTTTGTAAATATAATATTTTACATTAAACTAAAAAAATTAATACAAGGAACTTTTTATAAAAAAGCAACTCCTCAGAATTATTTTGTATGACTATAAAAATAAAGCTTTGTAAATTAAGTCCCTACACTAATGAAAATTTGTAAAACATAAAACATTAACAAAATTAAAAAATATTAGCTATCAAATATTAAACACATAAGGTTATAATTAAAAAACTAGGTGATAAGTCGCGCCTTGCACGGGATGTGATTATTTGTTTCGTTATTTTTTTAATAAGGAGATATTAAATCGGTTTAATCTGGGTATCGGTTTTGTTTTAGGTTGTTTTTTTTTAGTCTCCTAAAATATACTTATAATTCTAAATCAATATTTATTTTGGTTTGTTCGGTTCAAATTGTTGATGTTTTTGGTTTTTTCCGGTGATAACCAAAAAATATTATTATTTGTTTGGTTTTAGTTTATATGAATTTTAGATAGTCTTGATGTCGAACCAATGATTTTATAATCTTTCTAAACATATAATAGTTAAATAAAAGGAAAATAAAATAATTAAGATAAATCATTTCACTATAATTTAGTCGATACTGAAAGAAGCATTAAAAAAAATTTTCCAACTTCTAAAAGAATTAGATACTTCAGTTATAGTGACTATTTAGTTATATAGGTGTTCACGCCAATGTCCACTTGTATCTATATGTAAAGTATATAAAAGTATATAAAAGTGGTTGGTAAATATATATAAAGACATTGTTAATGAATATTAAATAACATTTTTATTTAGAATAACACATGAAATATAAAATTCTTAAAATGAAATTAATTAAAAATAAAATAAGCCTAGACATTAGTGAATTTTATTTCATATAAAGAAAATAATTGTATCCGTAAACAGGGGTGGACACAGATCGAATATCCAGGTATTTGGAGCTATTAGTGACGATTCGATCCGTAGCCACCCGGATATTCGATGTCCCGGATATCCGATTTTTTTTAGAATTTTCACATATATCCGATTTGATCCGTAAATAAAATAAATTTTAAAAATAAATGAAAAATCTAAAAATAATAATATTTCATTACAAAATAAATTATTATTTAACTTTTTAAATTCTAATACCTAATATAATAAGTTTAATACATAAAAATATTGTAAAAATTATATAAACTATAATCTATATAACTTAGATATAATTCTTTAAATATATGTATATATATGCATATAACAGATTGAATCGATATACATTCCTAAAAATATTAGTATTTTTTTTTGCTTTGTTTTTACATATATTGCATTTTAGTATTTGATTTTCTTCGTAGTGTTACGGATATCCCACTACAAGAAAATATGTTTATAGCTACAAATTAGCTACAAAAATTTTGTGACTATATTTTTCAAGCCACAAAAAGCCATAAAACTAGCAACAATTTTTAAAAACCAAAATCTGTAGCTATTCTGTAGATATATGTTGCTAATTAGCTGTAAATTACATTTTGTAGCTATTCGAAGAAAATAAGTCACAATTAGTGTCTTTATACTGAAATCGATTAAGGGTTTAATCAATCTCTGCATTATTGGGTGAATTATTCCTGTGACAGAGAAGCCCTTTATTCTCATGGACGGCGGCGGTGGGAGACGTCTTCGGTAGGACTGAACGGGAGGGGTAACATGACTTCTGTGAGTCTATCTCTCTCTCTCTCTCCATCCGAACACAACTTTTGTTGATGTTATTCTCTTTATCTCTGGTAGGCATAGATGTGTATTTGTGTTCCTATTTGGCTATTTCAGTTGATTACGCTGGATTTGTTTGGTTATTGCTTATTGATAACATTGGTTTGTTTATTTATGTCTATCATTCTGCTTCTTTGAATGCTGAGTTTGGACATGTTAGGTCTCTTGCCAATGTATGTCTGCAGTTTGTTTTCGGTTGTATTGATGGATGTATGTCGGATTATATATCCCTATTCTTATCATTTTCCTACTGTTATATCTCTTGGTTTGGATTTCTATGAAACTCTATTTGTTTTGGTATTCTGATTCTATTGAGTAGTATTGTGTATGGCTTGTTTCTGAGAAGGCCTCTACTTAACTCTACCATAAGTTTGAGGTTCTGAGTTTTCAAGTTTGCTAATATCTTACTGATTTTTCTTATAGCAGGAGCTGTATGTGAACATCAGTTGGCCTTTGTACCAAAACATGTTTATGCTTTTGAGGTACGGATTTGTGAATTGAGCTTCATTGTATTTTTGTAAGAGTTTGTTTTTGCTCTGGCCTTGAATGACTTAGTGACTGATCATGATTCTGTTTTAGGTTCACTCACACTGGGCTCCAAGAAATTTGGCCTATGGTCACGAGGTATGCTCAGTTCTCTGGTTTTGTTTTAGTTGTTAGAATAATTTCAGTTGGTGCTAATCTTATGCTTTTCTAATTTGTAGGTGCCTAGAGTTGTGTCATCTCTTAGCGAAGAAGAGCAAGATGCACTTATGAAGAACATTAGGAGGAGAACAACACCACAACCAATAAAATCCTTGCTGATATCAAAATGAAATGTTTTTTTTTAGTTAAGATCGATCATAGCTACATATTTGTAGATTTTTGTTTTTGAAACTATGTGTGTACATTTAAATTAATTCTTAATAAAGATTAAATTTAGCATTTTTATATATTACAAATTAATTTAATTATATAATTATATTTTCAAAAAATAATAATTTATAATATAGCAACAATTATATATGATTATTTGTATTTAATATAGCTGCGGTTTTGTTTGTAGCTATTAGTGGTTAATGAAGCTACAAAATACGGTTTCTTACTATTTGTGGATATTACCCACAAAATATCATTGTGGCTAGGTTGTAGAACTCCCGCCGCAAACAGCCACAAACGACCGATATCCACAAGCTTATAGCTGCAAAAGTTGCCACAAAAATAGCTACGAAAAGCTACTGAATTTAGGTCATAGCCACCAAAACAATTGTGGCTATAGACAGTTTTTCTTGTAGTGTCCGTATTTTTTTGGTTCGAATCAAAACGAATCAAAACAAAAATTTATGAATATTTTTCCCAGGCTATCCGTAAATAATAATAATAATATATGTATAACTGGATTCTCGAAAAAATCTGGAGATTGTGAGTTTTGTTGGAACTTTACATGTGACTTTTATATTTAAAAACAAAACGTAAATTACATAGTGTGAAACACATTTATGTAGAGTTTGGGTGAGAAACTCTCTACACGTGACACGTTAGCATGCTCATTCTCAAATCACTATGAAGCTGACACATGTTTATTATAGTGTGAACACATTTATTACAATGATTATCCTTTAATATATATAAGGGATATTTGACTTTTTAATTTAGGTTTTAAAGGAAACAAATCTCACACTTTTAAAGCGCGGATCAAAATCTAGTAGTAGATTAAAATTTGATTCTAAATTAATAGATTAGATTCCTAATTTGTAGAATATTTGAGCAATCTACTTCTATAAATTCCAATTGTAGTTCACATAAATTTTCAAATATACTAAAGAGTATAGGTCCTAAATATTATAATTAACCATAATAAATGGGAATGGCCGGTTTCACGATAGCACTGATGATGATAGGGGTGATAATCTCTCCTTGTGTATATGGAAAAGAGTTCTCCGATCACCAGGAAATCGAAGTAGAAAAACTTTTGAAACTGCTCAACAAGCCTGCTCGTAAATCCATTAAGGTACAAATTCCACATTCATAAACTCATTGCTTTGATTATTCGCGGAAAACTGTACTGTGGTTGAATGTTTCACTTTATTCTTTGTTACAGAGTGAAGATGGAGATATAATAGATTGTGTCCCAATACATAGTCAACCAGCTTTTGATCATCCTCTACTTAAAAACCACACCATCCAGGTTTGACTTCATTTACGATCTATCTTTAATTTGTTTATATATACATGCATGGTGATGTTGAAACATCATATTTTCGCATGTAGATGAGACCGAGCTTTATACCGGAAAGTACGTCTATGTACATCAAGACAAATCCTACTCAGGTGTGGCACAAGAATGGAAGATGCCCAGAAAATACAGTTCCGATAAGAAGAACGAAGAAAGAAGATATCTTACGCTCAAAATCCAATGAGAGTTTTGGGAAAAAGACGACCTCAAGCGTCCCCGAAGATAATCTAAGTAACAACCACGAGGTACACCTTTCATCAGAGACGTTTGGACTTTGGACATAACCACACTGAAATCTCAAGAAATTTTTTTTTTGAGTTAATATACATGGATATAAATTCTAACTTATTATTTTCTTAGAACACAAATTGCCAAATAGTTTTTAAAAAAAAATTGTATTATTTTTTTTACTAAAATATTTATAAGACTCTAAAATCTAGAGGCCGGTCTGCCTTTTGTCCTTATGTCAATTACTCGGCTTCTCTTGTTTCTTAATAACACTTCTCCCTTTTTTTGGAGCTGTTTTAGTACGCGATTATGAACTCCAGGCGAGGAAAGTATTTCGGGACAAAATTTCTAGTGAATGTCTGGAAGCCAGAAGTTCAAGTTCGCAGCAACGAGTTCAGCTTGGCTCAGACTTGGCTCGCGTCTGGAGATGGCGCTAATATTAACACAATTGAAGCTGGTTTGCAGGTCTTGTCTTCTTAGTCCTCCATCCTAATTACTTAAATCTTGTTCATATTTTTAAATTATATCTTAACTAACACTACCTTTGTTTTCCTTAATCTTAATCTATAGGTTTATCCAGACATATATGGTGATAATAATACAAGATTATTTGTTTTCTGGACGGTAAGTTCTCATTTCTACCCTTAACATATTAAAAAGCTAATCATTCAAAAGTTTAAACTTGACTGTTTTTTTTGTAGAACTTAGGTTTAGAATCTTGTGATTAATATTTAGATTTAGATTGTTTATTACATTTTAAATAGAGACAATTATTAAAGCCAATAAGTTACAGACGATAATAGAATTTTTTATTTTTCAGAAAATAAGCCGATGCCTATAAAAATGGGTGCTACAACACCAAATGCCCAGGTTTCGTTCAAACGAGCAGTCTTATCACTGTAGGTGGAGCATACAATACCGTCTCACAATACGACGGAGTTCAATACGAGCTCTCTGTACTTATATGGAAGGTACTAAATATACGAACATAGATAATTTCATTATTAATATGGGATATAACTGACTTGTCTGTCCCCTATGTTAATTATATCGATCGGCATCTCAACCCCGAAATGGACTGTCCATTATATCTAGAGCGGCGAAAACTGGTGGCTAAGGGTTGGTGAAGAGCTTGTCGGCTACTGGCCTGGCGCGTTGTTTACTTCGCTAGGAGATGGAGCTACGAGAGTTCTGCTGTATTTTTTTGAATTTTTCCAAAAAAATGAAAATAGTTTAGTAAATTATTATGATATTTTTATTTTGTAAATACTTATTTTGCACAAAGATAATCGAGTGTATATATGGGAGGCGCCAAATGAGGATTATACCAAATGCAATTTTGGTTTCTCATGGTCTAAGAAAAAGATGTTAGGGGAGTCTTCGGTCTTAAGAAACTGCAGGGGAGAAACTTTACTCCACCGCAGAAGGGCCTTTGGGAACATTGGGTCCTTCCTGGACGGCAAGTTCATCTCCATGATGTGGGCTATTGAGGCCATGCGAAGCCACCATGTTGATAAAGTTGAATTTGTGACATAGTCTGTGGATGTGGTTGGAGCGGTTGTACGTCCAAAGGCTTGGCCAGCATTCCGGTACCAGGGATCGGAGTTGAGGAAAGCTTTGGCTGGTTTTATTGAAGGGATTGTGGCTGATGTTTCTTCTCGGGTAAACAGGTACGTGCCCAAAAAATTGCAAAGAGTGTAACAATGGAGATGAGATGTCAGTCATATGTTGTCCAAGGCATATCCCAATGGCTGCCGGAGTTATTTGAAGCTGATAAACATAGGCGATGATGGGTTTGAACTGACTTTGGAATGGTTTTGTCGGGATGACGAATGGGAGCTTCATGCTATGTTTTTTTCACTTGTTAGTATTAGTTTTGTTTTTTTGTTCTGGAAACGATGAATATTGCTGGTCGGGTGGCTCTTACTCGCCAGTTTTAATTTAATCAGAGTTTTTAAAAAAATACAAAGAAACAAATATCATTTATAAGGTTTTAATAACTTCAGTTTAAACTATTAAAATAGATCCTCATTTTATGAGCATTTCCACTAAAAAATATATTCAAATTGGACCCCTAAATGCAAAATAAATATGCAAAAAATTGAACCTTGTGTATTTCGCACCTTGGCACATGCCGACAGACGACACTGGTTGAGTGGTTTCATTACACAAGATGATATGATTAACTCATTGAATCAATAGCTTCTTTGATTTTACTTGGTAGTTTAGAGGTCACATACTTTGCATTGTTATGGATTACATATGTAAATGACCATTACGAATTGGACAAATCTCCAAAATAACACATTTCTAAGTTTATGTCACAAAAATAGTTTTCAAAAACTAAAATGACCAAAATAACATTTTATCTTTTTTGAAAATTTTAATTTTTTTATTTTTCAAAATTTGAAATCTTATTCCAAAACCTCATTTCTCAACTCTAAACTATAAACCCTGAACCCTAAACCCTAAACTCTAAACCCTAAACCATAAACCCTAAACTCTAAACTCTAAACCCTAAACCCTAAACCCTAAATCCTAAACC
>NC_027751.1:2994836-2999053 GCF_000695525.1 Brassica oleracea var. oleracea
ATATATATATATATATATATATATATGTCTGCATTATGAGTCTATGACCAAAACTGCACATGGAAGTACAAATTAACAATTTTTGTATAGCTAGAGAAACGTGGTTGCATCGATGATGTTTAGATCATGAGGGGTTGTGGTGATGTTGAAGTCATAAGTCAACTTTCATTAGTGTTGTTAATGTAATAACTAATTTATTTTTTCCTAATTCCTAATTTATAGAATATATGAGCAATCTACTCCTGAAAACTCCATTTCAAAAGTTACTAAAGAGTAGTTTCTAAGGATTGCAGTAAACCATAATGGGAATGGTCGGTTTCACGGTAGCACTGATGGTGATAGGGGTGATAATCTCTCCTTGTGTCCATGGAAATGAGTTCTCCGATCACAAGGAAATCGAGGTAGAAAGACTTTTGAAGAGGCTCAACAAGCATGCTCTTATATCCATTAAGGTTTATATTATACAAATTCCATATTCGTAACTCTATGCTTTGATATATGCGTGCAAATTTACTGAGATTGAATGTTTCACTTTAATCTCTGTTACAGAGCGAAGATGGAGATATAATAGATTGTGTTCCAATACATAGTCAACTAGCTTTTGATCATCCTTTGCTTAAAAACCACAACATCCAGGTTTGACTACAATTACGATTTACCTTTTGTTTATATCTACACGCATGATGATAGATGTTGAAACGTCAAGTTTTCGCACGTAGATGAGACCGAACATTATACGGGAAAGTACGTCTACGTACACCAAGAATTATATAAATGTTACTCAGGCGTGGCACAAGAAGGGAATATGCCCAGAAAACACAGTCTCGATAAGAAGAATAAAGAAAGAAGATATCTTACGATCAAATTTCATTGAGAATTTTGGGAAAAAGATGACTCCAGGCATCCTTTTATATGGTTCAAGTAGTGTTCATGAGGTATACCTTTTATATAATGTCCTTGTGTTAAACACTAGCCCTCTAGTTTCTATTGTGGCTTAATTTACACTTTTCCCCATTTTTTGAGCTGGTTTAGTACGCGGTCATGAATTGCAAGAAAGGAAAGTATTTTGGGACAAAGTTTGCAGTGAATATCTGGAAACCAAAAGTTCAAGTTCCCAACGAGTTCAGCTTGGCTCAGACTTGGCTCTCGTCTGGAGTTGGCACTAATCTTAACACGATTGAAGCTGGTTTTCAGGTCTTGTAATTATCTGGTCCTACATCCTAATTAACTACGTACATCTTCTTCATATGCAGAACATCTTAATTAGCACTACCTTTGTTAATCTGCCTTAACTATCTACAGGTTCTTCCATCATTATATGGTGATAATAATCTAAGATTATTTGTTTACTGGACGGTAAGTTCCCATTTTCTACCCTGAACATGTTAAAAAGCTAATCATTTAAAATTTTAGCCTAAGATTATTATCACCATATATTTCTCATGTTAAAAAAAAATCATTTAAAAATTTAAACGGCTCACTAGCTACTAATAGAGTTTTTTTTTTTAACTAGACTGATAATTTGTAGAGCTTAGACCTTATGACTACTTGTCATTTAATGGATGTTTTATCTTTTAATTAAAATTAAAATTTAATTATTTACTTATTCCATATTAAAATATTGAGAATTTACTGTTGAAAAAGCTCAAAATAAAATCCCTATGGATAAGCCTGTTCCTAGGTTTTATAATCTTAAATCTGTTTATAAAAATTTAAAAGAGACTTATTAGTTAAATGAAAAACAAAAATGATATAAAAGTGTATCTTAGTTTTCATGCGCGGGGGATTCACGAATATGTTAAAGACGATAATCATAATGAAATATATTGAAAATAGGCCGACAACTATCAAAAGACAGGGTGCTACAACACAAACTGCCCAGGTTTCGTTCAGACGAGCAATCGCATCACTGTAGGTGGAACCTTCAAAAGCGTCTCAAAATACGACGGTATTCAAATCGCGGTCCTCGTAATGATATGGAAGGTAAGTACTAACATATATAATTTCTTTTTCTTATTTTATTGACAATGTGATATAATTGAGTTATATCTCAACCCAAAATGGATTGTCGAATATATAGGACGGCGATTACTGGTGGCTACAGATTAACAAAGAGCTTGTCGGCTACTGGCCTGCTAAGTTATTCAGTTCTCTAGGTAAGGGAGCTACGGAAGTTCTATGGGGAGGTGAAATCGTTAACGAGAAGACCGGTGGGAAACACACGAGCACGGACATGGGAAGTGGACATTTTGCAGATGAAGGTCATAGAAAAGCGAGCTATTTCAGGAATATTATGACGGTTGATAAAACCAATACTCTGAGAGAACCACAAGGAGTTTACCCCACGGTTACGAATGATAACTGTTACAACATTAAGGAAGGACGTAATGGAACTTCCTGGGGGTTTAATTTCTTCTATGGTGGTCCTGGCCTGAACGCCAAATGCCCTTGATTTTTTTTTTTTTTTTTGGGTAAAATAGATGCCCTTGAGTATTTTGCATATTTATTTGTATTTGAATATGAGCGTGTGAGTATGAACAAAACCACGTCGTTAAAGTTTATATTATCTGTGTCCTTGAATAATATGTGTAAAAGCTTTTTTGGTTGTCCAAAAAAAAAAGAAGCTTTTTCAAATTTCACATGTCTGTAATCTATACTATTATTTGCGAAGTAAATTTTACCGATGGAGTTCTCACGTTAAAAGTTAGAGAGATTAATATCTATACTACCCTTAATGAATTTTATATATAATTTATTATATAATCAAAAACGTATTTTTATTAATAATATTATGTTTTCTTTTAAAATTTCTGCACAATAATAAACATATATATTTTAATTAAATCTTTCGTCATATATATATATATAATTTGATGTTTGATTTATCTTTTTGAAAACATAAATAATAAATTATCATGCTGGTTTTTAAATTAATTAAAAATAAACTAATAAATATTTGTAAAAGGATTAAGCCCGTATGTCGGGCAAAACACCTAGTTTGAATAAAACAACAATAATAATATGTTACTTATCAAAAAAAAAATGTTTATAGTTAATTGCTCTTTATCCGCCTAATGAGGTTTTTGGAGAGAAAGGACCGACCGGTCCGAAGCCGAAGCGGAAATGGTTTATACTTTGTTGTTTTTTAATCTTTGGTTTTGTGAATCAAAAAAAAAATTCTGTCTTTTGTCTACCTGGTACGATCACGTTAGATACTATTTTGTATTACAGTTTTTTTAACTCTATGTTATGATATTATCCTCTATGTTCATCTCTGTTTACGTTTTTATCGTCTCGCCATATCCCCACACATACAATATATCTGTAAATGAGATATAGAAAGATTTAGAATATTATATGTAGTGATCTAGATACTTCTAAATGTTATTAGTAAGTATTGTATCTTTATTAAACTAAGATGTTCAAATATTAACATAATAATAACTATTCTTTTGAGAGTTCATATTACAATTCTTTCAATTTTCCATTCTCCTCAGTCTGTACATGATATCAGGATTACAATGATCTAATGATCAGTGATGTTCCTTAGTTTTTTCTCTAAACCATAGAACTTCTTTATCTTTATATTTTAAGTTATATAGTTTCTTATGCAACCGAGATTACTTCGGTATTTCTCATAGATGAAGTCTGGACCTCAACGTCACATTATGTGACTATTCCCCAGCTGTCTGACATTGTCGTGAAAGCTCCCCCGACGCATTCAAGCATCGTCTCGAATTCGCTGTCATATTCGATTGAAGACATATCTTGCTTAGTTTATTTATCTGTTGTATTTTCTGTTTATGGTCAAATGAGGATGGATAATTCCCTCTTTCTATTGTAAGGAAGAATTTTAAATTGAATGAAAGTAAGTTGTGTTTCAAAAAAAAACTAGTTCCTTTATGTTTTATTTATGTTAAGCTAAGTGTTTCTAAGTTTATCATTTTACCAAATGTTTTCAAATTTCAAATTCATCATCATGAATCTAATCCTTAGCGTGTAGGCAAAACGAAAAGGAATGGGGAAACTGTGTGTTTATTTCTGAAAAATAATTCTTTGACCGGTAGTTACAGATTGTTTTAAAAGAATGGGGAAACTGTGTGTTTATTTCTGAATAATAAGTTCTCTTTATATAGGGGATACAAAGAACAGATAAATGGAAATAGTACAAAACCTAATCCAAAAGGAAATAGGAAAACTAAAGATAACAAGAAAAT
>NC_027751.1:2999326-2999810 GCF_000695525.1 Brassica oleracea var. oleracea
CCCCTGATGAAGGCATCACTGAAGATCCTTCAGCTGGCGCATTCCTAACTGATGAACCAGCTTCTTGAACGTTGAGGTTGACAGAGACTTGGTGAAAAGATCGGCTGAATTGTCACTGGACCGAACTTGAACCACTTGAACTTCTTTAGCCTTCTGCAGGTCGTGGGTGAAGAAGAATTTGGGCAAGATATGTTTTGTTCTATCTCCCTTAATGTATCCATCTTTGAACTGAGCTATACAAGCTACATTGTCCTCATAGATGATCGTTGGCTCTTCTTTTTCCTTTCCCACGGCCAGGCCACTCTCTTTTATGATATGGCCGGTCATGTTCCTCAACCACACAAGCTCTCGGCTTGCTTCAAACATGGCTATGATCTTGGCATGATTAGAGGATGTGGCCACTAAGGATTGTTTTGTGGACCGCCAACATACTGCAGCCCCACTGTGTATAAACACATATCCTGTCTGAGATCTAGCATTGTGT
>NC_027751.1:2999902-3008487 GCF_000695525.1 Brassica oleracea var. oleracea
TTGCAGATATCTGAACAGATGTTTTATTCCATTTCAGTGCCTAAGTGTCGGACATGAACTAAAGCTAGACAGTAAACTCACGGCAAAACTGATGTCCGGTCTAGTATGACTAGCGAAGTACATTAAGGCTCCAATGGCACTTAAGTAAGGCACTTCCGGTCCGAGTGTCTCCTCGTCCGGCTTCTTTGGTCCGAATGGGTCCTTCTCTAGGTCTAAGGATCTTACGACCATAGGACTTGACAAGGAATGATCCTTGTCCATATTAAACTGCTTGAGTATCTTATCTGTATATGTCTTTTGATGCACAAGGATTCCATTGTCTACATACTCAAATTGCAGTCCCAAACAGAAATTAATTTTTCCTAAGTCTTTCATTTCGAATTCTTTCTTTAGACATTCGACTGTTTGGGAAATCTCTCCAGGGGTTCCTATTACATTCAGGTCGTCCACATAAACCGACATGATCACAAAGCCCTTCCTGTCGGTCGAATCTCTTTATAAAAAAAATATGGACTTATTGGATCGTTTTTATAACCCTCTTTCATTAGGTACTCTGATAACCAGTTGTACCACATTCGACCTGATTGTTTCAAACCATATAAGGCTTTATTCAGCTTAATACAATGCTGTTCTCGAGAACCTTTCTTATCTTTGAGCTCAATACCCTCTGGAACTCTCATATGAATTTCATTATCCAGTGGACCGTACAGGTATGCAGTTACTACATCCATTAGGTGTAAATCAAGCTTCTCTTTTACGGCCAGACTGATAAGATATCGTAATGTAGTTGCATCCACCACAGTGGAGTAAGTCTCCTCATAGTCTACTGCTGGTCTCTGTGAGAATCCTTGTGCTACAAGCCGTGCTTTGTATCTCACAACTTCTCATTTCTCATTTCTCATTTCTCTTTCTCACAAAGACCCATTTGTATCCCACTGGTTTGACATCTCGAGGTGTCACGGTTATAAGGCCAAAAATGCCTCTTTTCTTTAATGATTCTAACTCCACGTTTATAGCTTCTTTCCATTTGATCCAAGCTAATCTTTGCATGCATTCATATATGGACGTGGGTTCTAGATCCTCATCTTTTTCCATGATCTCAAGTGCTACTTTATATGAAAATATATCATCAATGTCGATATCTTTTCTGTTCCATTTCGTTCCAGACATTATATAATTTATAGAGATCTCTTGACTGTCCGGCCCTTGTGTCCCATGAAGTTCGGCGTCCCGAACCTCATCATTTGGAACGGTCAGATCATTTGGTGTGGCCGGCTCACTTGGCTCGACCGTTCTGGTCGGCTCGGCCGGTCCATCAATATTATGGACGGTTTCCTTGATGCTCTCGGATCCAGCACATCTCTTGGACTTCCGAGGCTGTTTATCTTTGGAATTAATAGGTCTACCACGTTTGAGACGTTGTTTAGACTTTGTAGCCACTTGACCTTGTCCCTTCTGGACGGCTATTCTTATTGGTGCATTACAAGCCGGTATGTATGACTTTGTCACTCTATTTGGGTCAGCAAATAGAGGGAAGTCTGGAAAGTGTGCCCTCAGTCTTATTATCTGAGCAAGCAGGCGTGCAAATGCCAGGTTTCGTGTGGATAGTAGACAAACATGTGACCATCTGGTTGATGCATCAATCAGAACCATAAAGTATCTGAATGTCCCACTAGGTGGGTGTATTGGTCCACATATGTCTCCCTGAATCCTTTCCAGAAAGTTTATGATCTCTTTATTAACTTTGGCTGGTGATGGCCTAGTTATGAGTTTCTCTTGTGCACATGCTGCACATGTAAGATTGTTTGGGACAACTCCTTTGAATGTGTGCCCTTGTGAATTCATCATCAACTTTCGCATCATGTTATTACAGGGATGGCCAAGCCGGTTATGCCATAGAGTGAAAATTTCGTAGGCATTAGCCTCGATCATACTGATCTTTGCATAGTATAGACCAGTACACATTGCAGGTATGGTTTCTAGGATCTTTTTGTTGACTTTGGTGATCGAAATTATCTTAAGGAATTCTTCATTTCCTTCTCCCCATGTTTCAAGATGGAAACCATTCAATCTTATGTCTTTGAAACTCAATAAGCTTCTTTTAGAGCTTGGGGAATACAAGGCATTTTTGATCACTAGATGAGTGCCATTAGGCATCAATACATATGCCTGGCCGTGACCTTCATTCAGGACGGCTACACCTGCAATGGTGTGTACGTTTGCACTTTGCATTGTGAGATTTACGAAATATCTTTTGTCTCTAAGTATTGTGTGACTTGTGCCACTATCCACCACGAGTATGCTCATATCATCTTTCATTTCTATAAGTAATAAGATTCAAAATAAGATTTCATTTCTCAGAGACTTCAAAACTTTCATTTATAAAAGTTTGCATAACATCAAAATTAAAAACACCAAAGCAATCATAAAGCAATAAAACAAGTCATATCGAAAATTTTAGTCTTTGAGACAATCAGAAGTCTCAAAATCCATTTGGTCATCTTTAGCAGTGTCGGAATCATCATTAGCCTCATATCCGGAATTATGAACCATGTGAGCCTCCGGGTTCTTGTTCTTAAGACTTTCTTGGTAGAGCTNNNNGTTCTACAATTCTTGGCCCAATGGTTGCCCATCCCACATCTGTGACAAACTGATTTGGTCGAGTAAGACGGTTTGGATATACCGCCTCGACCTCGGCCATAACTGCCTCGGCCACGGCCGGGATTGGAACCACGACCACGGTTATTGTGGTTTCCTTTCCGGCCGGCCAAGTGTTTGTCTCGGTTGTTCGAGTAATTGTCACGATCATGGTTCATGTATCCACCTCGGCCTTTGCCATGTGATCTCTTATCATTCTGGATGTAATTTCACTCATTGGGATCTTTCTTTTCAACCTCATTGGCCTCTTGTAATGCTGCTGTTCCAACAGGTCTAGCTTCACTGTTCTTCATCAGAAGCTCATTGTTTGCCTCGGCCAGTAGCAGACACGAGATCAGATCAGTGTATGTGGCGAAGCCTTTCATTCGGTACTGCTGCTGCAGTATTATATTTGATGAATGAAATGTAGAGAATGTTTTCTCAAGTAACTCTTCTTCGGTTACTTCTTCACCACAAAGTCTCAGCATCGAGACTGTCTTAAATAAGACTGAATTGTACTCATCCACTGACTTATAATCCATGAATCTTAGATTCTTCCAGTCATTTCTAGCCTTTGGGAGTAGCACCGTTTTCTGGTGATCATATCTATGCTGTAAAGCATCCCAAAGCTCTAGTGGATTTTCCATCGTAATGTACTGATCTTTTAGACCTTCAATAAGATGATGGCGTATAATACTTATAGCCCTATACCGATTCTTATCGGCCTCATTGTTGCCCTTGATGATTGTATCGCCAAGTCCCTTTGACCTTAAGTTGATCTTTGTATCTAGCGCCCACTGCAAGTAGTTATCTCCGGAGAGATTAAGGGCTGCATAGTCTCTGTTTGAGATTTTCGACATCAGAATCACATTATCATTCACAATTTAGGTTCATAATGTGATCATGTGGCCGCATGGTAATTAACAAGCTCGGCCACAAACATGTCTTACACATTTATGAAAAACAATCAATCTAATCGACCATGGTGCTAATCAATCATCAAGCCATACGACCATGAAGTTCTAATGCAACCGGTTTCAAGTTTGTATAAACTACATGCTAGTCGATTCTTATTTAAACAGTATGAATGCAATCCATATTCAGATTCATATGTATGCAAGTAATCTAAATCAATTCTAGGGTTTCAGATTTAAACACTAGTAGGATTCGATTTAAAGATTAAGGTTTCAAGGCCTTTAGGATTTAAATTCTAGATCAGATTACTTTAATCAATCTAACAATCCTAAAACTCAGATTTTATCAATTCAATCAATCAATCAAGAACAAAATAAAATCGGATTCAAGCTTTAGGTTTAGGGTTTTCGATTCCAAAATTAGGGTTTCTCAAATTCAGATCAGGAACAAATAATCAATCAATTATGTTCTAATGGAATCGATCCTTGTTTCTAGTTATGAGATTTGTAAGTTTTAATTATGTAATTCCTAGGGTTTCATCAAGAACAAAGTTTCCATAATAATGAATTAGGGTTTTGATCTTTCTAGGTTCTCAGATCAAGTTATACCTTTTCTTTGTAGAGGTTTAGAACCGGACCACCAAAGAAAAGAGCGAAAACGGACGGAGCTTCAAGACGGGATGATCGGACGCTTGCAGGCTCCTATCGGGTCGCGGAACCAGGACGGACACGAGCTGTTGGCTTGTCTCGGGTGCGAGGTCTCTCGGAGGCGGGTCGTGTGCTGATCGGGTTTCGTCTGAACTGGAGCGTGAGCTGGGGACGTTGGATCCGAACGGACAGAGGACGTCTAGGGTTGAGATGGATCGTCTGAGTTTTAGAACAAACGAAGAACGTCCTTAGGGTTTTAGAGTCGCCGGTTTTAGGCTTTTAGGTTTCGATTTTGTCTCAGGGTTCTGGAGGCTATCGTGCTGATAACGTGCTGTAAAAGAATGGGGAAACTGTGTGTTTATTTCTGAATAATAAGTTCCCTTTATATAGGGGATACAAAGAACAGATAAATGGAAAGAGTACAAAACCTAATCCAAAAGGAAATAGGAAAACTAAAGATAACAAGAAAAAGAAAACGTCCTAATCCTAAGTCGGTCCAAAACCGACCGACTCTCTCTCCTCTTGGTCGCGGCCGCGGCTGGGCCTGGTCGTGGGTGATGGGCCTTCTCTTCTGGTCTTGGTTAATAGCAATCCACTCCATGATTTATAACACAGATATAATTTATGTTACCCTTTTATTTTTTGAGTCTTGACTACGATTGATATACCTTTTTTTTTTTTTTTGACATCTAAAGAAACATTCCATACTAAATCACTCCATAAGGCCAGCAACATAAGCTAGCCAAACCGGAGTCTCAACGGAAACTGAAACAAAGGGATCAACACGAGACCAAACTGCTTTTGCAAGACAGTCAGCTCTGTGGTTCATACCACGCGGTATATAAGAGATAGAAAAATTATCAAACATCCTCGCTTGTATCAAAATGTCTTCTACTTCATTCACCATGGCTGGCCATTCCTCTAATTTCTGCACCAGTTTTAAAAGCTGTAGGCAGTCCGTTTCAAAAAGGATAAATCTGCTTTCCCGCTCATACACCATTTTCATCTCCCATAATAGCCCCTTAGCCTCAGCGTGTAGCGGGGACGGTGTGATGCAGTCATTCTGAATATCATTTATTAGAAAGTACAATTGATATATCTATCGTCCTATTTTATTAGAAAGTACAATTGATATATCTATCGTCTTGACTACGATTGATATATATATCGTCTTCTTTTCGCATAGAAAGTACAAAGCAAATATCATTTATCAGCGCCCGCGTTTGAAAACAATTTGCTTGGTCATTTACGCGTTTCACACACAAGATGATTCGATTAGTCATGGGTCAATGTCTTCGTCGATTTTACTTGCTAACTTATGAGTCACATACATTTCAAACATATAAAATATAAAATGACTTAAAAAATTAATACACAAATAAGTTATTTAAACATAATAGTAGTGAATTATAATTATTTAGTTTTTTTTTGTAAATGTTTATATTTATGCATGAACATAACAAATTCATTTAATATAAAAATATCCTGAATGTAAACTGTAGTTAGAAATTTACTGAGATAGATCACCAACATATCCTCAAAATTGTTTTAGAAAAAAATATCCTCAGAATGAATATTCGCAAATCGTAATACGAGTCTATGACCATAGATGCACTTGAAAGGTTATGGATTAACAACGTCAACCAAAGTCTTTGTATAACGAGAAACTTGCTTGCTTTGATGACCTTTACTTTTTTTTTTTTTTTTGTCACAACATAAACAGACTCATATAGATTCTGTAAACTACACCGGTAGCTCTGCATCCATATGAACAACAGACGACGGTTGTTTCCTTGCACTGTGTGCAAGACTGTCCACCCTTGAGTTCTGTGTTCGTGGTATATGAATGATCTCTGAGCTGTTGAAACTTCTCTTCAAAAATGCTATGTCTTCCAAATAGCTTGCAAAGGCTGGTCACTCCTCTGGTTCCAAAACCATCTTCACCAATTGAACACAATTCGTTGCAAATGTAACCCGGAACTGTCTAAGGTTCCTCATGCATTCCATTGCCCATATGAGAGCCTCTATCTCCGAGTGTAGTGGCGACTGACTCACTCTTGTATTCCTTGCTCCCATTAGTCCATCAAAACCTTCGAGAGTACTATACCATCTCTGTCCTGAATATATATCCTGATTTTTCCAGGATCCATCCGTAAAACACCATCTACCTAGTATTGTCGGGATTGCCGCTGGTACAGGTAACCGAGTGTGGTCCATTCCCTGATTCTGGAAATTTTGTGCTTCCGCCCAAAGTAACGATCTTGTTTCTGCTAAAAACTTTGTTGTTTCTACCCTTCCATATAATTTCATCTTAGGTGGGCAGCGTACTTTCCAACAAAACGCCTTCAGCGGGGTTACCGAAGGACCATACAGGGGTGGCGTACTTTCTTTGTCCGGATACACTCGCTCCACTTCATATCCAGATTTAACCGTGTATTTCTCATTGTTTGTGAAATGTCAACTATTCCGATCTTCTGTATGAAATCTACTTAAAGGAATACTTTCAATAATTTTCACATCTTGTGGATCCACCAGCGTCCTAATAACCCGTAAATTCTATGATTGCGATGTTCCATCAATAAGAGCATCCACTGTCAGTTCCGGGTAAAGATTGTGTTGATTTTTATTTGCTGGTCTTGGGCGAGTGGATGGAAGCCAAGGGTCATTCCATATTGAGATGGATGATCATGTTCCCACCTTTTTGATTAGTCCTTTGCTAACCAGAGATCTAGCAGAGAAAATACTGCGCCAGCCATAAGATGACAAGTACGATCTAATGGGTTCCAGGGGCTATGTTTTCCTGAAATACCTCCCTTTAAAAACCCAAGAAAATAATGTATTCGGTTTATCCATTAATCTCGAAAATTGTTTTCCAAGCATAGCTGTGTTAAAATCTGTAAGATCCTTGAATCCCAACCCTCCATCATCCTTAGGACTACATATTTTATCCTACGATTTCCAATGGATAACTCTCGTATTACCCCCTGGACTCCACCAGAATTGTGCCACAGCGCTAGTTAATTTCTTCATTACCGTTTTCGGAATTCGAAAACATGACATCACATGACTTGGCAGAGCTGTAACCACAGACTTTATAATCACTTCCTTACCCCCCTTTGGTGAAAAACTTAAAAGTCCAACCATTTACTCTGCTATTTAGACGATCCTAGACGAATCCAAACACTTGTACCTTTGATCCCCACAGGTTTTCCGGGATGCCCAAATATGACCCCATTCCTCCTAGGTTTTGTATGCCTAACGTATCTCGTAGTTCCTGTCTTGTGGCTTCTTCAATCTTGTGTCCAAATTGAACCGATGATTTTTTGAAATTTATTTGTTGTCCCGAAACTCCTTCATATTCCTTGAGAATCCTAATGATCGTCTGGCATTCTTCCTTTTGGGCTTTGCAAAAGAAAAGACTATCATCTGTAAAGAGTAAATGAGATATTGGAGGACAAGCCCTTGCAACCTTTAGCCCCGTTAGTTGCTTATTTCTTTCTGCCTTTTTAATATTCGCGACCAAAGCTTCCGTACACATAATAAACAAATAAGGAGATAGAGGATCCTCCTGTCGTAGTCCCCTCTGTGGTATTATATGCCCCTTTGGTTGACCATTTAATAAAACCCTATACTGAACCGAGGAAATACATTCCATCATTAATTGGATCCAATGATAATCAAAGCCCATTTTGGTTAATAGTTTTTGGATGAAGACCCATTCAACTCTGTCATAAGCTTTGCTCATGTCCGTTTTTATTGCCAAAAATTTGTCCTGACACGATTTGTTAGTTCGCAGGCCATGAAACATCTCCTGAGCTATAAGTATATTATCCGATATCAAACATCTAGGAACAAAAGCCGATTGCGTCTCCGAGATCAGTGATGGAAGACAGACCTTTAATCTTTGACATAGTACCTTAGATATAATCTTGTATCCTATATTACATAAACTGATAGGTCTGAGTTCAGTCATCCTTGTGGGCCGCTCCTTTTTAGGAATCAAACAAATATTCGTAATGTTTAACCTTGTATCCAGTTTGCCCGATATCAAAAAACTGTTAACCATTTCCAATAGATCATTTTTTAATATATGCCAAGAGTGCTGGAAAAAGAGGGCCGTCATTCCATCCGGCCCAGGAGCTTTCTCTGGATGCATCATGAATAAAGCCAGTCGAACTTCCTCCTCAGTTGCTAACCGAAGTAGTCGTTGATTCATCTGTGATGATGTTAAAGTCATGAGGGATTGTGATGATGTTTTTTTATTTGATTTGACATGTTGTGTTCAATCACGTAAGATTTGTTATTTAGTTGAAAGTACGGAAAGAGAGGGATTCGAACCCTCGGTAAACAAAAGTCTACATAACAGTTCCAATGTTACGCCTTCAA
>NC_027751.1:3013610-3015762 GCF_000695525.1 Brassica oleracea var. oleracea
CGATTTGTTAGTTCGCAGGCCATGAAACATCTCCTGAGCTATAAGTATATTATCCGATATCAAACGTCCAGGAATAAAAGCCGATTGCGTCTCCGAGATTAGTGATGGAAAACAGACCTTTAATCTTTGACATAGTACCTTAGATATAATCTTGTATCCTACATTGCAAAAAATGATAGGTCTGAGTTCAGTCATCCTTGTGGGCCGCTCCTTTTTAGGAATCAAACAATTATTCGTAATGTTTAACCTTGTATCCAGTTTGCCCGATATCAAAAAACTGTTAACCATTTCCAATAGATCCTTTTTTAATATATGCCAAGAGTGCTGGAAAAAGAGGACCGTCATTCCATCCGGCCCAGGAGCTTTCTCTGGATGCATCATGAATAAAGCCAGTCGAACTTCCTCCTCAGTTGCTAACCGAAGTAGTCGTTGATTCATCTGTGATGATGTTAAAGTCATGAGGGATTGTGATGATGTTTTTTTATTTGATTTGACATGTTGTGTTCAATCACGTAAGATTTGTTATTTAGTTGAAAGTACGGAAAGAGAGGGATTCGAACCCTCGGTAAACAAAAGTCTACATAACAGTTCCAATGTTACGCCTTCAATCACTCGGCCATCGCTCCGACATCAGGATTATGACCGTGACCAATCTCTACATAACAGTTCCAATATTTTTCTAGAGAATAACGATTTTATAGCGGTTAGTCCACCAATTTAGGGAGTATTATGAAGTTTTACTAAATTAATTGACAAAAATTTAATATGATGCACATGTACCATGAAAGAGAGTTTAATATACATTAATACAAATGTAGAATGCGTTTAAAAAATTTGGAACAACACTAAAGATCATAAACTTCAGTATATAGAGAATTTACCGAAAAATTCAATATTTTCGTAGGATAACACATAGATTTAGAGGAAAAATCAAAAATATGAAAATATTGTTTTAATGCATAGTTACATCCTTCACTAACATATGACGAAGGTCAAAGAGGTTTGAAACTTTTTAGAAAATAATGAATTTATAGTGCTTAGTCCACGAATTTAATGAGTATTATGAAGTTTTACTAAATTTATTAACAAAAAATTAAAACGATGCCTATGTACCATGAAAGAGAGTTTAATATAAATTAATACAAATGTAGAATGTGTTTATAAATTTGAAACACAACTAAATATCATAGGCTTCAGTATATAGAACATTTACCGAAAATTCAATATTTTCGTAGGGGTTACACATAGATATTGAGAAAAAAATCAAAAATATGAAAATTCGGTTTTAATGCATAGTTGCATCCTTCACTAACATAAGATGAAGGTCAAAGATGTTTGAAACCTTTGTTGTATCCGATAATGAATTTATAGTGCTTAGTCCACGAATTTAATGAGTATTATGAAGTTTTACTAAATTTATTAACAAAAAATTAAAACGATGCCTATGTACCATGAAAGAGAGTTTAATATACATTAATACAAATTTAGAATGTGTTTAGAAATTTTAGAACAACATTAAAGATCATAGGCTTCAATATACAGAGCATTTACCGAAAAAAAACTCAATATTTTTGTAGGGGACACATAGATTTTGAGAAAAATTCAAAAATATGAAAATACTGTTTTAATGCATAGTTTCATCAGTCACTAACATATGATGAAGGTCAAAGAGGTTTTGGAACCTTTTTTATCTCAGTTTTTCTAGAAAATAATGAATTTATAGTGCTTAGTCCACGAATTTAATGAGTATTATGAAGTTTTACTAAATTTATTAACAAAAAATTAAAACGATGCCTATGTACCATGAAAGAGAGTTTAATATAAATTAATACAAATGTAGAATGTGTTTATAAATTTGAAACACAACTAAATATCATAGGCTTCAGTATATAGAACATTTACCGAAAAACTCAATATTTTTGTAGGGGTTAACACATAGATTTTGAGAAAAATTTCAAAAAAATGAAATTTCTACTTTAATGCATATCTGCATCCTTCATTAACTTATGATGAAAGTCAAAGAGGTTTTGAACCTTTGTTGTCTCCGTTTTTCTAGAGAATAGCGATTTTATAATTGTTAGTCCACCAATTGAAGGAGTATTATGAAGTTTTACTAAATTAGTCGACAAAAAATTAAAACGATGTCCATGTA
>NC_027751.1:3016601-3042685 GCF_000695525.1 Brassica oleracea var. oleracea
ATTTACCGAAAAACTCAATATTTTTGTAGGGGTTAACACATAGATTTTGAGAAAAATTTCAAAAAAATGAAATTTCTACTTTAATGCATATCTGCATCCTTCATTAACTTATGATGAAAGTCAAAGAGGTTTTGAACCTTTGTTGTCTCCGTTTTTCTAGAGAATAGCGATTTTATAATTGTTAGTCCACCAATTGAAGGAGTATTATGAAGTTTTACTAAATTAGTTGACAAAAAATTAAAACGATGTCCATGTACCATGAAAGAGAGTTTAATATACATTAATACAAATTTAAAATGTGTTTAGAAATATTAAACCAACACTAAAGATCATAGGCTTCAGTATATAGAGCATTTACCGAAAAATTCAATATTTTCGTTGGGGGCGTTAACACATAGATTTAGAGAAAAATTCAAAAATATGAAAATACTGTTTTAATAAATAATTGCATCCTTGACTAAAATATGATGAAGTTCAAAGAGTTTTAGAACTTTTGTTTTCTCCGTTTCTCTAGAAAATAGCGATTTTATAGTGGTTAGTCCACCAATTAGGGGAGTATTATGAAGTTTTAATAAATTAATTTATAAAAAAAATAAAAAGATGCATATGTACCATGAAAGAGAGTTTAATATACATTTATACAAATGTAGAATGTGTTTAGAAATTTTAAAACACAACTAAATATCATAGGCATCAGTATATAGAACATTTAGCGAAAAACTCAATATTTTCATTGGGGTTAACACATAGATTTTGAGAAAAATTAAAAAATATGAAAAATATGTTTTAATGCATAGTTGCATCATTCACTAACATATGATGAAGGCAAAAGAGGTTTGAAACCTTTGTTGTCTCCGTTTTTCGAGAAGATAGCGATTTTATTGTGGTTAGTCCACCAATTCAGGGAGTATTATGAAGTTTTACTAAATTAATACACAAAAAATTAAAACGATGCCCCTGTACCATGAAAGAGAGTTTAATATACATTAACACAAATGTAGAATGTGTTTAGAAATTTTAGAACACAACTAAATATCACAGGCATTAGTATATAGAACATTTACCGAAAAACTCAATTTTTTCGTAGGGTGTAAGGTTAACACATAGATTTTGAGAGAAATTCAAAAATATGAAATTTCTGTTTTAATGCATAGTTGCATCCTTCACTAACATATGATGAAGGTCAAAGAGGTTTGGAACCTTTGTTGTCTCGGTTTTTCTAGAGAATAGCGATTTTATTGTGGTTAGTCCACCAATTGAGGGAATATTATGAAGTTTTACTAAATTAATTGACAAACAAATAAAACGATGTCCATGTACCATGATAGAGAATTTAATATACCTTAATACAAATGTAGAATGTGTTTAGAAATATTAAAACAACACAAAAGATCATAGGCTTCAGTATATAGTGCATTTACCGAAAAATTCAATATTTTCGTAGGTTAACACATAGATTTAGAGAAAAATTCAAAAATATGAAAATACTGTTTTAATGCATAGTTGCATCCTTCACTAACATATGACGAAGGTCAAAGAGGTTTGGAACTTTTTTTGTCTCTGTTTCTCTAGAAAATAGCAATTTTATAATGGTCAGTCCACCAGTTTAGGGAGTATTATAAAGTTTTACTTAATTAATTGAAAACAAATTAAAATGATGCCTATTTACCGTAAAAGAGAGCTTAATATACATTAATACAAATGTAGAATGTGTTTAGAAATTTTAAAACAACACTAAAGATCGTAGACTTCAATATATAGAACATTTATCGAAAAACTCAATATTTTCGTAGGGGTTATAACACATAGATATTGAGAAAAAATCAAAAATATGAAAATTCTGTTTTAATGCATAGTTGCATCATTCACTAACATATGATGAAGCTCAAAGAGGTTTGAAATCTTTGTTGTCTCCGTATTTCTAGAGAATAGCGATTTTTTAGTGGTTAGCCCACTAATTTAGGGAGTATTATGAAGTTTTACTAAATTAATTAACAAAAAATTAACACGATGTCCACGTACAATGAAAGAGAGTTTAATATACATTAATACAAATGTAGAATGTGTTTAGAAATTTTAAAACAATACTAAAGATCATAGGCTTCATTTACCGAAAAAAGTCAATATTTTTCGTAGGGGACACATAGATTTTGAGAAAAATTCAAAAATATGAAAATATTGTTTTAATACATAGTTTCATCCTTCACTAACATATGATGAAGGTCAAAGAGGTTTTGGAACCTTTTTAGTCTCCGTTTTTCTAGACAATAACGATTTTATAGTGGTTAGTCCACCAATTTAATGAGTATTATGAAGTTTTACTAAATTAATTGACAAAAAATTAAAACGATGCCTATTTACCATGAAAGAGAGTTTAATATACATTAAGAAAAATTTAGAATGTGTTTAGAAATTTCAAAACACAACTAAATATCATAGGCTTTAGTATATAGAATATTTACCGAAAAACTCAATATTTTTGTGGGGGGGGGTTAACACATAGATTTTGAGAAAATTTTCAAAAAAATGAAATTTCTGTTTTAATGCATAGCTGCATCCTTCACTAACATATGAAGAAGGTCAAAGAGGTTTTGAACCTTCGTTGTCTACGTTTTTCTAGAGAATAGCGATTTTATAGTGGTTAGTCCACCAATTGAAGGAGTATTATAAAGTTTTACTAAATTAATTGAAAAAAAATTAAAACGATGTCCATGTATCATGAAAGAGAGTTTAATATACATTAATAAAAATGTAAAATGTGTTTAGAAATATTAAACCAACACTAAAGATCATAGGCTTCAGTATATAGAGCATTTACCGAAAAATTCAATATTTTCGTTGGGGGGGGGGTTAACACATAGATTTTGAAAAAAATTCAAAAATATGAAAATACTGTTTTAATAAATAGTTGTATCCTTCACTAAAATATGATGAAGTTCAAAGAGTTTTAGAACTTTGTTTTCTCCGTTTCTCTTGAAAATAGCGATTTTATAGTGGTTAGTTCACCAATTAAGAGAGTATTATGAAGTTTTAATAAATTAATTGACAAAAAATTAAAAGGATGTCCATGTACCATGAAATAGAGTTTAATATACATTAATACAAATGTAGAATGTGTTTAAAAATTTTAAAACACAACTAAATATCATAGGCATCAGTATATAGAACATTTAGCGAAAAACTCAATATTTTCATTGGGGGTTGGTTAACACATAGATTTTGAGAGAAATTCAAAAATATGAAATTTCTGTTTTAATGCATTGTTGCATCCTTCACTAATATATGATGAAGGTCAAAGACGTTTGGAACCTTTGTTTTCTCCGTTTTTCTAGAGATTAGCGATTTTATTGTGGTTAGTCCATCAATTGAGGGAGTATTATGAAGTTTTACTAAATTAATTGACAAACAAATAAAACGATGTCCATGTACCATTAGAGAGAGTTTAATATACCTTAATACAATGTAGAATGTGTTTATAAATATTAAAACAACACTAAAGATCATAGGCTTCAGTATATAATGCATTTACCGAAATATTCAATATTTTCGTGTTGGGGGTTGGGGGGGGGGGGTTAACACATAGATTTTGAAAAAAAGTTCAAAATATGAAATTTATGTTTTAATGCATTGATGCATCCTTCACTAACATATGATGAAATTCAAAGAGGTTTGGAACCTTCGTTGTCTCCGTTTTTCTAGAGAATAACTATTTTATAGTGGTTAGTCCACCAATTGAGAGAGTATTATGAAGTTTTACTAAATTAATTGATAAAAAATTAAAATGATGCCTATGTACCATGAAAGAGAGGTTAATATACATTAATACAAATATAGAATATGTTTAGAAATTTTAAAACACAACTAAATAACATAGGCTACGGTATATAGAACATTTACCGAAAAACTCAATATTTTCGTTGGGGTTAACACATAGATTTTGAGAAAAATTAAAAATATGAAAATTATTTTTTAATGCATAGTTGCATCCTTAACTATCATATGATAAAGGTCAAAGAGGTTTGGAACCTTTTTATCTCCGTTTTTCTAGAAAATAACGATTTTATAGTGGTTAGTCCACCAATTTAGGGAGTATTATGAAGTTTTACTAAATTAATTGACAAAAAATTAAAAGGATGTCCATGTACCATGAAATAGAGTTTAATATACATTAATACAAATGTAGAATGTGTTTAGAAATTTTAAAACAACACTAAAGATCATAGGCTTCAGTATATAGAGCATTTACCGAAAAACTCAATATTTTCGTACGAAGTTAGGTTAACACATAGATTTTAAGAAAAATTCGAAAATTTGAAAATACTGTTTTAATGCATAGTTGCGTCAATGAAAATCAAAGAGGTTTATAACCTTTGTTTTCTCCGGTTAAGTCATGAGTCAATTTTCATTAACGTGTTAATGTAACCACTAGTTTTTTCAATCTAATTTCCTAAGTTATAGAATATATGAGCAATCTACTCCTATAAATTCCAATAGTAGTTAACAGAAAAATTATAAAATACTAAAGAGTAGGTTTTAAGGATTATAATTAACCATAGCAAATGGGAATGGCCGGTTTCACGGTGGCACTGATGATGATAGGGGTGATAATCTCTCCTTGTCTCTATGGAAAAGAGTTCTCCGATCACCAGGAAAAGGAAAAAACCAATAAAACTATAACTATTTTTTTTTAAATTTAACCTATTAAAGACACATAATCAAAATTCAATTAAGTTGCTTTTCAATTAATATATAGTAGGATTTATCCCTTTAAAACTAAGGATAAATTTGGTTAAGGTAAACATTAAAACATGTATTAGGAAAATGGTAGTTTAAGCAATTTTTCTCATAATTTGTTTCAAATCACACTTTCTTACTCATTTTTTAATTTAGTGTTTAACATAAAACTCAAATGGGTTAAGCAAACAAATTCTTCCTTAAATTATCTATGATCATCACAATATTTTATCAAAGACTAACTCATTCAACCAAATGTTTTTAATTAAAACTAATCATAGTTTACATATCTTTTAAATTATTGTTTTATTTTATTTTAAATTAAATTAAAACATAACTATATTAATTAAATCTGATTAACTAATAAGAAAAAATAATATTTCAATTTTTAAAGAAACAAATGTCGTTATTTTAGGCATATATACTTAATATTAATGTGAGATTCAATATTATATGAAATAATTTTTTTTTATTTGTATAAATTTTGTTAAAATTTTATTATCGTACATTTTAAAAGTTTATTATAGCGTAAAAAATACATCTCATTAATTTTTAAATAATTTTTTCTTACTTTCAATTTACATTATGTTTTCCATCTTTGACTTAAACAATGTAGAAATGGTCATTTTTATTGAACTTCCTTACTAAATTTATCTTAACATTTTAAAAACATATAAAACTAATTAGTTCGCATTTATAATAACACAAAAAGTACATGTACCTCGACAAACAAATAAAATTTAAATACATAAGAATAAAAAAATACCAAGAACACAATATTTTACTATTCTTCTCTAGTGTTCTTTTATTTATGTCAGCTTTTTTTCTTATTAAAAATAGGCATGCTAATTTTATTATAATCCAAGCTATATGAATTATATTAATATAGTATTAACTCCAGAAAATCCTGTGAAAAATACTTTGATTAATATAATTAAATGACTTACAATATAATAAATTAAATGAATTACCAAATGATATAATTTTAAATGACTTACCATATAATAATGTTAATTCATCTGTTTATATTAATAGATGAATTAAATAAAAAAATTCTTGATTAATATTCGTTTAATTAACTTACCATATAATTTTTATGTTTTAAAATATAAAATATTTTAATCATTTCTAAAAGTGATAACGCATATATGATATCACATTGTCATTGGAAAATGATTGATTTTTTTAGAATTATATATTTGACTGTTTTGCATTCATTTGACACATTTTTATACTATATATATAGTGAATGAGTAAATTTAATTAATATTATTAAGTTTACATTAATTAGTTTTCTAAAATCTATGATTTATTTTATTCACTACTAATATAAACATAATAAAAACTGTTTTTATAATTGCTTCTATAGTATCATATGTATTTATATGTATCTTATCAATTTATATAATGTAATCTAGATATTTAATTATTTATATAAACAAATTATGTTAATTCATCTATATTTAAGATGCTTAATTGTATGTTTGGAAATATAGATTGAATTAGGTAATTCTATGTATAGTTTCTATGAGTGACACGTTAGCATAAATCACTAAAGTGACTTCTCAATTAATATATAGGAGGATATTAGCGCGAGTATAATCATAAAAATCCTAAAACAAATCGATCATATTCCCTACATATTTTCTTCATTTAACAAGTAGATTTTTTTTGTTTGTTCAGAAAAAAAACAAGTAGATTTTTTAGGCAAGTTTACAAGATTTGATCACACCAATAATCTAGTAATTTCCAAAACTAATTGTGTATATTCCAAAAATATATATTCTTCATTTAATAGCTTTATATACGATGAAATATTAATCCTATAAATACATCAAAATAGGCGAGTAGATTCAAGCAGATAAATGCAACCCGTGGAAAGAATAACCTTGACTTTCCAAATCTTTTCAAACCCAGGTTTGGTGCACCGGGTCCATGTCAGCAATGTAGCAGTTTAAAGTTCATGAGTTAATAATGATCAAAACCAATCTATAAGCCTTTCAATATTTTATTAATCCTAACATTTTCACCAGGTTTAGCAAACGATACTTGTGACATTTGCGAAGATATCCTCTATATATTAAAAGAGAAACATTTTAAAAGTTATAACATGTAGTTTGTGCTAATTAAAAAAGTGTCATGCTGAGTTGTCACGTACTTGGAATGCTAATTTTGCTTACGTGGCGGTTTGAAAATCAATTGAGAATTTTGTTAGTCCAAAATTAAATTGATAGGGAATGTTATATTATATAGTATGTCCATTATAGACCATTCATTCATCAAATTGAAATGATTATATATTCTTTCCTTAAATAAAACATACGGAATTACCTAATGTGATTAAGATCTATATGACAATTAATGATTTTAAATAATAAAGATTTGCTAACAATCTGTATACTTTCTATCACTTTTGTTTAATTATTTATAACTAAAATAAATTACAAAATTACATTAATCATATAATAAAAATTTAGATTTTTTTTGTATATTTTGTATTTCGAATATTTCAAAACGAGTATAAATTAATAAAACTGTTAAAAGTCTCACATAAACTTTTGTGATCAATGTTTAAAATTTTATCTACAATAAGTTACAATGATTATAATATCATATGAATAAATAATTTTATTTTAGTGGGTGTTTATGTTAATATATATATATATATATATATATATTTCATATCGTTTAAATTAAACTATACATCATATAAAAATACATACTTATATTTTGATATATGCGTTGAACATATATTAAAAAGTTAATTTTATAATTTTGAAATCTTCATTTTTTTTAAATGATTATAAATTATTGAAACCACTAAACATTCCACATTAAAAAAAATCGTTGGTATAAAATTTTGTTACACAAATATGCAAATAATAATAAAATCATATGAGTAGAAACCTCATTTAATAAATATCTATATTAAAAGTATACTATATATCTATGTTAATATCATTTAGGTTCTTATGCGATAAGTGATTTTTTGACCTAAAATATTTTTTAAAATGGGATCACCTTATTAGTAAACAAATTATGTAATTAACAAATTTTTTTAAATAAAATTGTTTAAGGGCCAAAAATATTAATTCGATCAAGAATATAAATTTTATTTTTTCATACTATATTTTTTAAATAATTTTTCGTATAATTCACCCTGTGCAAGGGATATGTCTTATCCTAGTTAGATAGAGTTTCTTAGGAAGTAAGAAGAAACGAAGCTTAAATTTGTCGGGAACAGCCATATCTCTCTTAATGTGACACCCAACTTTTCCCTACAACAAGGCAATGAAAAAATGAATTATAGAAGATTCAAGAATAATTTTAACTGTTTCTTTTTTCCTTTTTACCTGAACATGGGTCAAAACTAGAAGATTCAATATGTTGTCCACTTGGTCTATCAACGTTCATTGCCTCTATAATCATCAAACAATAGATTTTTCTTTATATTTCTTTTAATCACATTTTAAAATATGCTATGAAAAAAGATACTTGGTATTATCTTTGTAAATATAATAGTTTACATTAAACTAAAAAAATTAATACAATGAACTTTTTATAAAAAAACCAACTCCTCAAAATTTCTTTGTATGACTATAAAAATAAAGATTTGTAAATTATGTCCCTACACTAATGAAAATTTGTAAAACATAAAACATTAACACAATTAAAAAATATTAGCTATCAAATATTAAACACATAAGGTTTTTTTTTTTTTTTTTTGAAACACAAACTTTCATTAAAAGGAAATCAAACCCCATTGTCCAAATTAGGGGATACTAGACATACATTATACAAAGCCTGTTTTGCCAAGGCATCAGCAACTTTGTTTTTTGATCTAGGGAACCATTCATAGGAAATAGATAGAAAGGATGAAGCGAGGAGCAGGATGTCTGAGACAACTCCATAGATCTCCGGGGTTGGGGATTTTGAAATCAGCGCTTTAACAAGCTGCTGCGAGTCCATTTGGCAGTGAAGCTGTAGGGAATCCCTGTGCTCTGCAGTGCGCCATTGCTTCTCGGAGTGCTAGTGCTTCCGCCACTAAGGGTGAAGGAACATAAAGGCAGTGGGCCATGTAGTCAGAGTTAAGCTCGTTCTCAATAACAGTCCACCCAAGTCCTGCTCGTTGGGAATCAGACCTCCATGCTGCGTCAGACTGCATAATGGTATGATTTATTCCTGGAGCTGTCATTGCTCTCACCTCCTTTGGGACGTCTGAAGGTTCTGGTGTCTGCTCACGTAGCCATTCTTGTGCCGCTGTCACCGCTTTTGTGATTATCTCCTCCGGAGTAGATTCCTTGTTGTTAAAGATTCTGTTATTCCTCGCTAGCCATAGAGACCAGAGGATCCATGGTGCTAGGGGCCCTGAAGCTATACCAGAAGGTGGGAGACACACCAGTTTGTAGAGACCTTTCCATGCAGTAGTTAAATCTATCAATCCTCTAGAATCAATGCAAGTTGAGAAAGGAGCCAAATTCCACACCTTGTACGCGACATCGCAATGAAGAAAAAGATGATTGATAGATTCCACATTACTGTAGCTTTTACAGACTGTGTCCACCAGGATGTTTCTTGACGCCAATCTGTCTCCGACGGGTAGAGCTCCTTGGAAAATCTTCCAAAGGAAGAGCTTTATTTTTGGGGGAACTTGCAGCTTCCACACATTGTTATTCCAGTCTATTCCAGTAGCTGTGGGTGTCTGGGTTTGAACATTACCGTCTTCCATCGCCTTTAAATATCCAGACTTGGTCGTGTAAACTCCTGAGCTCGTACCTAGCCAAACCATCTTATCAGGGGCTCCCGATTTTCTCGGTTTTATGCTGAGGATTGTCGCTTCCTCATGAGGCAGTATCTGTTTGATTAATGCTCTGTTCCAGTCGGACCCGTTTGGCAGGATGAGGTCCTTCACGGTTAGGTTCATGAGATGTTCCGGTGCTGGTCCCATTGGGCATCTCTGCGATGATAGACTGAGCCACGGATCTGTCCATATATTGATTCTCTCTCCATTGTCCACAGCCCAACCTACATTTTGTGCAATTAAATCTCTCCCAATCAGCATACCTTTCCAGCCATGTGACTCAACCGACTTATGCCCCACCTGAAGGAAGTGGTCCTCGTTATAGTACTTGCCTTTGAGCACTCGACTGAGCAGCCCCGCTGGGTTATGGAGTAGACGCCAGCTGAGCTTGGCGAGATTAAGCCTGTCATAGGCTTTACTCATGTCGGTTTTAACCGCCATTGAGCATCGCTTTTCTGCCTTGGAAGTTTGGAGGAAATGGAGCACCTCGTGTGTAATCAGAACATTGTCGGAGATCGCTCTTCCGGGGACGAAAGCAGATTGGTTCTCCGATATCAGCGATGGTAAAAGAGGTTGTAGTCGCTTCGTAAGGATCTTCGAGATGATCTTATAATAGACGTTGCATAGGGCAATTGGTCTATAATCCGCAACAGCTTTTGGGCTCAAGATCTTAGGTATTAACCGAATAAAAGTTTCATTTATTTGTGGTGGCAGCTTTCCGGTTTCAAAGAAGCCCTGAATTTCCTTCACAATATCTCCGCCAATGAACTCCCAATGTGTATGAAAGAACCCAGCCGAGAAGCCATCTGGTCCTGGTGCCTTGTCCGCATGGATAGAGAACACTGCATTTTTTTTATCTCTATTGAGTTCGGGATCATGGTCAGCTTCACATTATCTTCGTCAGTGATGATCGGGTGAAGTGCTAGCTCCACTATCTCATTGCGGTTTCCGGAAATACTAGTAAACAAGGCCTGAAAATAGCTCACGATCACCTGCGCTATCTCGCCTTCCTGATATACCGGATTACCATCGATGTCCTCAATGAGTGATAGAGCGTTGATTCTCTTCCGTTTCTTTGAAGCCGCGTGAAAAACCCCCGAATTTCTATCACCAAGTCTCAGCCAAAGTAGCCTACTCCTTTGTCGCCAGTATGCTTCTTCATCTCTGTAAGCTTTCTTTAACTCTTCTGTGGTCTTGGTTATAAGTGTGATATCATTATCAGGGCATGTCTGAAGCTCCTCAAGTTCTCCTTTCTTCTGGTCAATTAAAAGACGGCTGTTCGTTTGTCTCTCCTTGTTCCATTGGGAGATAACGCCTCTCATCAGTTTTATTCGATCTCCGACCGAGCAATCGCTAGCCTCCCTCCAGGCTGACCGAATTAATTATGATACCTCTGAGTTATCTTTCAATCTTCTATCATAGCGAAACATGCTTTTTCTTTTCTTTTTCCCCGGTTCAAAAACCGTTATCAGTGGCTTATGATCGGAGCCTTCGTAAGCAAGGTATCTGCAGGTGGCTGTGGGAAATCTCTCAGCCCATCTAGTGTTTGCTGCTGCTCTGTCTAGTCTACACCGTACGAAGTGTTCCCCACGCTGTCCTCTCCATGACAGGGAATCTCCAGTGTGCTGTATATCAAATAGATCTCCCTCAGCAAAGAAGGTTCTCATATCAGAGAACGAGCCTTCCGGTCGTTGGGGTCCTCCCAGTTTCTCATCACTGCTTAATAAATCGTTGAAATCCCCTGTGATAAACCAGGGCGAGTCTCGTGACTCCGCCAGGTTAACAAGGTGATTCCAAAGGAGCTTTCTCTTATAAATATCACAATCACCATAGACAAATGAAGCGTAGAAACGTTTCCCTTCCAAATCAATACAAGTATCCATTAAGTTAGGAGTAGCATCAAGCACTTCTAGATTAATCTTCTGTTTCCAAAAGAGGGCGAGGCCTCCAGCTCCATGTCCCATAGGAGGGACCAGATCAAAGAAATCATAGCCTAGCTGCTCGAATGTTTCAAGACAAACTCATTGGGGTTTTTCGTCTCCATGAGAAAGATGATGTCCGGGTCGGTGCTCTTTTTCAGCTCCCGGAGTCTCTGAAATGTCAAGGGATTCCCCAAACCTTGACAGTTCCAGCTCAGTATCTTTAAGGAACGTGAGTTGACGGACTCGGAAAATCCGTCTTCTTGCGCTTTGTAGTCACAGGAATCATCTTGCATAAGGGTTGGTTATCTGAGTTGTTTGAGTCTGTTCTATGTCTGTCGCCCGCCCGGGAATCCCCAGGTCTATTGAAGTTTTCGCTTACATGAGGGGATCCTCGGGTTTAAGACTCTGCGCTTTCGAAGACTGGGACCTGCTACACTCGTTGGGCTGCTCTGAACTGTCTTTTTCCCAGGGGTCTGCCTGGTTTACGCCTAGTTGACTCCTTCTTCTTCAGATTAGCTTCTGGTGATGGCAGGATCGCTGAATGTCCAAGGCGAAGGAGGGCTGGTGTCCGTTGGGGGCTATCATTCTGTGGGTCACCTTGTTGAGCAGGGGTGAGGATTGGTGATCCCAGTCGGAGCAAATCAGGAATTCTCTCTGCACTTTCTATAGGTCTGTCTTTCTCAAATGTAGCTGCCTTGGTGGCTAGGGCAGTGCGTGCCATTTGAATGGCTGTTTCCTCAAAATCTCCCTCCTCTTCTGCTTTACGCATTCTTTCTTTACATGCGGCACTCTCCGTAGGGTCCGCACATAGGGTGTATTGCGTCATAGCTTCGCGTAATTCTCCCAAAGCTTCGTCAACAACTTCTCGAGGAAGCTCAAGCTGATCATTTCGAAGGGGAGTCCCCCTTGCAGAAATGGGCTGCGCTACTTTTGATGCGCTTGATTCTTCTCTGTGGCCATCAGCTCTTCTCTCATTTCTTTCGACGGGTGGGGGCGGAGGTGGCATCCTAAGTGGGTCTTGGGAAGACCTTTGGGTTTCCCGGTATATCATGTTTCGAGGCTGATGGTAGCGGGAGGGGGCATGATATTCATCACGCTGATGTTGGTATGGGTGGAACCGTTTCCTCAGCTACGTCCTCTCCTCTATGTTTTTTCCATAGCCTACTTTAGCATTTCCTGTCCCTTGCTTGTGATAATCATCACATCGAGACCGTTGGGAGTAACAGTCCTCTTGATCCTTTATGTTGTTCCAATTCTCCTCTGATTTCTCTGGAACAGTGTAAGAGTTGGTTCTTCTTTGTTGGTTTCCTTGCGGATGCCTCCCAGGTGAGCTTGCACTCTGTGACTTATCAGCCATGCTCACTGCAATGGTTAGAGCTTCTCTCTTATCCGCTTTTGCTTTTAAGCAGTCTCTGTTTTCATGATCCAAACGCTGGCAGTAAGTGCAGTGTTTATCAAGCTTCTCATACACAAGTGAAGCAGTAATGTCTTCCCCGTTTGACAGCTCGAGAACCGAACTCTTGATCAATGGTAGGCGGCCGTTGATATGGACTCTCATGCGTACCACTAAGGTGGTTATTTCAGCTTTTTCATATACTCCGATGTCTTGACCGATAAGTCGAATAATGTCTTCCGTCCATAAATGAAGGGGGATACCCTGAACCATTATCCAAAACGGATTAGATTTGGGAAGTTTGGAGCTATAGACGGTTCCCAACGCTGCACGATAAGCATCCATTTAGCGTAGAGGTAAGGTCTTTTGTCGAGGACCTCAAGCAGATCTGCTTCACAGCTGAACTGAAATTGGAACATTCCTTGCCCAAGGTCAGAGCCGATAGGTCGTGTTCCAACACTCCATCATTCTGTGAGAACTGGTAGTAAAGCCCACACCTTTTGGGCAGATGGATTGGTGACTCTTCCAATCAAGGTGAGGGAATGCTTTTGGATGAAATAGGAAGAATCTGGGACTTGAACTTGAACTCTCGCCTTCCTTGGAGCCTGATACAGTTCGGTGGCGATTCCTTTGCCTTTCTCCACCGCAGAAAGTCTTCTGGTGGACATATTGGTAATCACCAGTACAAGATTTGGAGCTTGTTGGGGAAGATGGCTAAAGATACCAGCTTAAGCCCTTGAAAGTATCCAAACTACGGTTTAGCAGTCGCTAGTATCGTCGATGAAGATGAGCAGGTTGTCAGACGCCATCACCGGAGGTAGGCAAGCAGCGGCGGTCCTCCCGACCTGGGTCGGGGGAAGTGCCCGGTGGGTTTTTGCTCAGACCTTGCTAGTTACCAAAAGATAATTCCCGAAAAGGGAGACAATTTGAAAAATCCCGGAAAGGTGCGTTAACTTTTTCCCCAAGAAGGTGAAAGTCTGCTGGGTAAAAGGAGGTGACGGGGTTAGGCAGAATGTTGAAAGCTTTTCTCGATTTCCGTGCCTGGGTGAGCCCCGTTTTGAGGTTTCTATTTTGATAGTCTTAAACACATAAGGTTATAATTAACAAATATTTAACTTTTAAATTTAGTTTTAAAAGGAAACAAATCCCGCACTTTTAAAGTGCGGATCAAAATCTAGTAGTAGATTTAAATAGGATCCTAAATTAATAGATTAGATTCCTAATTAATTTGTAGAAGATTTGAGCAATCTACTTCTATAAATTCCAATTGTAGTTCACAGAAATTTTCAAAAATACTAAAGAGTACAGGTTCTAAATATTATAATTAACCATAATAAATGGGAATGGCCGGTTTCACGATAGCACTAATGATGATAGGGGTGATATAATCTCTCCTTGTGTATATGGAAAAGAGTTCTCCGATCACCAAGAAATCGAAGTAGAAAAACTTTTGAAGCTGCTCAACAAGCCTGCTCGTAAATCCATTAAGGTACAAATTCCACATTCATAAACTCATTGCTTTGATTATTCGCGGAAAACTGTACTGTGGTTGAATGTTTCACTTTATTCTTTGTTACAGAGTGAAGATGGAGATATAATAGATTGTGTCCCCATACATAGTCAACCAGCTTTTGATCATCCTCTACTTAAAAACCACACCATCCAGGTTTGACTTCATTTACGATCTATCTTTTGTTTATATATACATGCATGGTGATGTTGAAACATCATGTTTTCGCATGTAGATGAGACCGAGCTTTATACCAGAAAGTACGTCTATGTACACCAAGACAAATCCTACTCAGGTGTGGCACAAGAATGGAAGATGCCCAGAAAATACAGTTCCGATAAGAAGAACCAAGAAAGAAGATATCTTACGCTCAAAGATAATTCGGCGTGTTTTCTTGTAGTAAGCGTCCCCGAAGATAATCTAAGTAACAACCACGAGGTACACCTTTCATCAGAGACGTTCAGACATAACCAAAGTGAAATCTCAAGAAAAAAAATTTTGAGTTAATATACTTGGATATAAATTCTAACTTATTATTTTCTTAGAACACAAATTGCCAAATTGTTTTTAAAAAAAATTTGTACTATTTTTTTTTTACTAAAATATTTATAAGACTCTAAAATCTAGAGGCCGCCGGTCTGCCTTTTGTCCTTATGTCAATTACTCGGCTTCTCTTGTTTCTTAATTAACACTTCTCCCCTTTTTTTTGGAGCTGTTTTAGTACGCGATTATGAACTCCAGGCGAGGAAAGTATTTCGGGACAAAATTTCTAGTGAATGTCTGGAAGCCAGAAGAAGTTCGCAGCAACGAGTTCAGCTTGGCTCAGACTTGGCTCGCGTCTGGACATGGCGCTAATATTAACACAATTGAAGCTGGTTTGCAGGTCTTGTCTTCTTTAGTCCTCCATCCTAATTACTTAAATCTTGTTAATATCTATTCTGTTAAAACAGCAGTGATCCATTGATAAAAGTAGAGTCCAACAATTATTTCAACAATACATATTTTTTCATATGATAACTGAAATGCCCTTTTAATTTTCGAAAATAACCACCACATGATCTTTTTTTTCGAAAGTAACCACCACTCCTTAATAGTTTGACCGGTTTACATAAATATTTTGTAACCTCCGTTATGATCCCAAAGTTCTCGGATAGTCAACGGTACATAATGTCTGTGTGTAGAAGAAATAAATGCCTAATATTTGGTTGACTAATATATACTTAATAATTAATGCTAAGTAATCTTATTCTTCACTCACCAACGGAACAATATGATTGACAACAGGTTTCTTATCATCTAATATTTTTTTTACCCATGTAAAAAAATAAGAATAGATTAAAACACAAGAAAAATACAAAATTATAAATTATATCAAATAAATTTGAATTGTTTCTATTGAAAAATATTGGTTTATTCCGAAAATAAAAATATTAAAACTGCTTCTTACTTTTTGGCAGTTTTACACAAGCCTAATAATAATGGTATATATAATTTATATAGTTGACAAAAAATATAATTTATATTAAAAAATTTGAAGCGAATTTTTATATATTACTCTATTCAGTTCCATCCATGTATGATTCAAATCTGTTTACATCGATATAAAACATTTAATAAAAATATTTTATAAAAAAAATATAAAAGCGTTTCAACTTAAGGTCTGTAATCATATTTAACATATATTTATAGCAACAATACAACTGAACACCCATTTTTCCAAAAATAATTATCACTGTACAAACAACATAACTTACATCTCAGCCTAAAAAATTATGATTTATTAAACAAGACATTAATTTATTTAAATTTTAAATATTATACAAATACATTAAGTTTATCAATTGACAAAGTACATGATATTAAAATAGGTTTTAACGGGGTTTAATTAAGTGGACTTTTATTAGAAATAAATATTCATATAAACTCATTTAGTTTAACGGGTTTTAAATAGGCTATTCTATTAGAAGGTATTTATTAAATGTGATTTTACTTAAATTTAGTTAAGACCATATTGACACATTTACATATATCTGTATATATTTAATAGAATATATTAAAAAAAATATTTACACATTTTTTCAAAAAAATTGTTCGGTCTTCGGTGCAGGTTGGATTTGATATTGGTTTTCAGACATAACACTTTAAGAATCGGTCGAGTATATATATGTTTAATAGAATATAATACTTTGATTTCCGAGTCGATTCTGAGTCAAATTTTTTGGATACGAATATTCTTGACTAATTATGTTAGGTAACTAATAAGAAAATATAATATGTTGCAATTTTTAAGAATAAATTTTAAAAATAATTTATGAAATGTATATGGCACGAGTGTATAGTTATGCAACTTAACATATTTAATATAAAAATATATTACACAAAATATATTACACAAAATATATTAAATTAAATTAATATTACACAAACATAATTAAAACACAAATATAAAAATTAAATTTCTCAAAAAAAAAACAAAAAATATACCCGCCCTTTGAAGGGCGGGTCAGAATCTAGTCTATACTATTAAAATAGAAATCATGACTTCTTTTATGTGTGATATTTTAAATGGACCATCCCTAAAAAGTTGCTTACAGTATTGTTTTTGAATTTTCATAACAGTAACAAGATATTTAATTATCTTTTTATTCCATCAAAATATTATTAATAATGGATAATTTTGAAAATATATTTATTCCATCAATATATAATTATAGTTGCATATAACCATTTATAATCTACTTAATAATAATAACATTTAATTATTCTAGAGTTAATACCTGCATATGATCTAATTAACAATAATAACAATTAACATTTATTATGCAAATAAAATAATGTTAGAATTTCACCATGCAAACAATAAAATCAAATCAAATATTAAAATCCTAACACTATTGTATTTTCATAATAAATGTTATTATTATTAATTATGTTATACATTATACATGTATCAATATTTATATAGATGTTGTGTTAACAAACATGTATTGATAAATATATAATATTTTTCATATATATATATATATATATATATATATATATATATATATACTGTACTGATGAATTTTTCATGCGTGATTTTTCATTTGGACCAGTCTTTAAAATTTTATCAAATTTTACTTGAATTAATTATAATATTTATGTTTTTAATTGAATAACAATAAATATTTTTAAGAAAGTTCTAAAAAATCTTTTTAAAATATTTTCGGAATCAAATTAAATTTTGATATCCAAAAGTAATTAATTTTAATTTTAGTTATCATAAACTATAATTAGAAATTAAAATATATTTTAGTTTTGATTTATATATGAATATGTAAAATTATATAAATTATTATAATTATATATTCAATTATAATAACGATCTAAACTGATTAATTTTCACAAATAAAATGTACAAATATTTTTTTAGAAATATTCATTTCTATTTCAAATTAAAAGAAGATATTTTATCCAACTTAATGTATTTCTCAAAAATAATATTTACTACAAACATATTTTGAAATACAATGTATTATAGTTTTTCTTTAAAATAAATTTTTTACAGTATCTCAAAAAATATATTTTCTACTATATAGATCCAATTTAATTTGCTTTCAAAAAAATTTAAAATAAAAAAATATGTAAAGTAATATTGTTACATAATAAAGTTTCCAAAATAATATTTGTTAAAAAAATACAAAATTTATAGTAATAATATATAAGCAACATAAACATAGCTATTATAGAATTACATAATATATAACACTAAATTACGTTAAGTTATTGATAAATTTTGTTATATAAACTAAAATATTTTAGTATATAAATAAAAAAAAACCCGCACGGTTGTGCGGATCAAGATCTAGTTTTTAAATTACATCTTAACTAACGCTACCTTTGTTTTCCTTAATCTTAATCTATAGGTTTATCCAGACATATATGGTGATAATAATACAAGATTATTTGTTTTCTGGACGGTAAGTTCTCATTTCTATCCTTAACATATTAAAAAGCTAATCATTCAAAAGTTTAAACTTGACTGTTTTTTTTGTAGAAGTTAGGTTTAGAATCTTGTGATTAATATTTAGATTTAGATTGTTTATTACATTTTAAATAGAGACAATTATTAAAGCCAATAAGTTACAGACGATAATAGAATTTTTTATTTTTCAGAAAATAAGCCGATGCCTATAAAAATGGGTGCTACAACACCAAATGCCCAGGTTTCGTTCAAACGAGCAGTCTTATCACTGTAGGTGGAGCATACAATACCGTCTCACAATACGACGGAGTTCAATACGAGCTCTCTGTACTTATATGGAAGGTACTAAATATACGAACATAGATAATTTCATTATTAATATGGGATATAACTGACTTGTCTGTCCCCTATGTTAATTATATCGATCGGCATCTCAACCCCGAAATGGACTGTCCATTATATCTAGAGCGGCGAAAACTGGTGGCTAAGGGTTGGTGAAGAGCTTGTCGGCTACTGGCCTGGCGCGTTGTTTACTTCGCTAGGAGATGGAGCTACGAGAGTTCAATGGGGAGGTGAAATCGTTAACGTGAAGACCGGTGGGAAACACACGATCACCGACATGGGAAGTGGTCATTTCGCAGATGAAGGTGTAAAGAAAGCTAGCTATTTCAGAAATATTATGACAGTTGATGGAACCAATACTCTGACAGAACCACAAGGAGTTTTCCCCAAGACTACAAATGATAACTGTTACAACATTAAGGCAGGAGATGGTGGAACTGCCTGGGGGCTTAATTTCTTCTTTGGTGGTCCTGGCCAGAACGAGAGATGCCCTTGATTTGGCTATTCTTGCTCAAAGATTTCCGAGTATTTAACATATTTGTCTGTATTTGAATATGAACGTGTGAGGGTTATAACTTTAAGAAATAAAGCCACCTCACTGCGGTTAATACTATCTGCGTCCTTGAATAATATGTGTAAAAGCTTTTCAAATTCACATGTCTGTGATTTGAATAATAATAATAATAATATGTGTGTTTGATAAAACCTTCAGTTTAAGTTAATTGCTCTTCACGAGCCAAGCTGAAGCTCAAGCTCGTCACAATCCCGTTAGGGAAAACAGGGGAACACATTGGAGATTGGGAACATTTCACTCTCCGGATAAGTAACTTCAGCGGCAAGTTACAGAGGATGTACCTATCACAACATAGCAAAGGAAGCTGGATCGACGCTCCTGAGATTGAGTTTAAAAGTGGTGGAAACATACCTGTGGCTTACGCTTCTTTGAACGGACATGCAATGTATGCTAAACCAGGACTTGTGTTGCAAGGCAGAGACTATGTAGGGATTAGGAAAGAGTGAAAAGGTGTTTGATACTGCGGTTAGGTTTAGTGTTGTTTCGGCTGAGTATATGAAAGAAGTGGAGGAGCCTGCGTGGTTGAACTATATGAGACATTGGGGACCAAAGATTGATTATGGTCGTGAAGATGAGATTAGAGGTGTGGAGAAGATTGTTGTGGGAGATAGTCTAAAGAATATGTTCAGGAGTACTATTAATGGATTGCCTAATGAGGTTTTTGGTGAGGAAGGACCTACGGAACTGGTTCGGTGATGAAGATTGAATCTCTTCTGTTGTTGTTTCTTTTTCATTTTAATGTTTGGTTATGTGAATCGATTATCATCTCTGTGTTTGTCTACTTAGTATGATCACGTTAGAGAATATTTCGTAAGAGTTGTTTAAACTCTGTGTGATGATTTCTTCTTTAAAAAAAAAGCGTTATGTGATGACTGTATGCATTAACTTGATTGTTTTAAACTTGGGCAAGTTATTATATTTTTTACAGATTATACTAAATTTCAGCTATAAAATATCTATAAATTATACAAAATAAAAACACTAGTTAAGTTTCTTAAACTAATCATAGTTTCTTAATATACATTTTCATAATATTTATATTAGAGTTTAGAATGTAGATTTTGGTTTCAGAAAGTAAAATAAGTGGTTATTTAAAAGAGTACTTGCATTTGTATAACCATTATATATATATATATATATATATATATATATATATATATATTCATATCAGAGTATTTTTTTTATAGATTATGTAATATTAAAATTCTTACCCTTAATACATCTCAACCATTAATCCATTTTCATCTTATTTTTCTTCTCCATGTTATTTTATTTGCTCTTTACTTTTTTTTAATAATATGAATATATCAAACAATTATGTGAGAAAACATACATATTTTTTACAAATGAAATATTTTATCATGATTGGTAAATCAAATAGATTTTAGAAAAACAAAAGAAAAAATATTAATCTTGAATAGCTAAGAAAGTTTTTTTTTCAAAATTTGAAACCAAAAACTATTTTAAATTCTGCAAACAATGACCACATGAACCCTTCTGTTTTTTTTTTCTTTTCTTATGATATTTGGCTTTGTGAATCTATTATTATCTCTGTCTTTGTCTATTTTGGAGTAGATATAACCAGTGCCGCCTTTGAGATAAAGATTGTAAGTCTCATGCTTTAGGCATGCAACAAGTTAACGTATAGATTTAGAGGCAACAAATTCCTAAAATTTGATTGAGATATATTGGTTGAAGCTTTAACATTAACGTCTCACATGGGAATGATTAGATTATGAAGATAAGCTCTTTAGGAAAAATAAAGTTTTATAGTTGGCTCAAAAGTTTTGGGCTTAGACCAACAGATGACAATAGATACAACCCAATATGTTCAAGGGAAATACGTTAACAAATTATATATATTATCACTGAAATAAAAATATAATGTTATTAAAATATTTTTATTTATTTTATCATACATATAAATTACAAATCTATTTAAAAAGGGAAATAAATATTAATCAGTTATTTGATTTATTTAATTTGTAAATATTTATTATGCACAAAAATCATCGAGTATATCATACTATTATTCGAGAACATGTTTAACTGAAAAAGTTATAATTTGATTGGCTCACTAATTTCCAATGGTGATCCTGCTAACTATCAATGGTGACAAGACATTAACTATTAAGTTTCTTTAAACTTGTTGACATGACTTACGCATGATTAGCTTCCCTAAACCGTTTTTAATTCTCACTTTCGATTATCTCGGTTTCTTTTAATCCATTTTCTGGTTATTCTAATCAAAACTCGATTGGTTCGTATCCTCATATCTTGGCTTGGTCTCTAACTATTGAATGGTCTCAAATCATATTCTTTTAAACCTTATTATATATACAAATGATATATGTTCTATTGTTTAAGCACAAATGATATGGTTTGTTACACAAATTTACATAATATATAATTCTATTTTCAAAATCACCTGTCCAATGATTTATGGATTATGTTTTGTGTATGTAGACGTTTAGAGTTTAAGGTTTAGGAATTCGTACTCCACATAGTTAGAGTGCAATTTTTAGGGTATATCATTTATATTTGTAGCGAAACGTATGAAACATGATATCATGTCGTTTAGATATTTAGAATATACAAAAAGGTACCAAACAAATTTATAAATTCGCCTCTGATAGCAATTTGCTTGATCAAGTTACGCGTTTCATCACAAAATATGATATGATTAACTAATTGATCAATATCTTCATTGATTTTACTTGGTAGTTTACAGGTCACATACGTTGCATACATATAAATTATTGAACAGTTTTAAATTATTAACTATATAAAATGTATACATACACATGTATATATGAATGCATTATGAGTCTATGACCATATATGCACATGGAAGTACAAATTAACAACTTTTGTATAACTAGAGAAACGTGGTTGCTTTGATGATATTTATATCATGGGGGGGTTGTGACGATGTTGAAGTCATAAGTCAACTTTCATTAGTGTTAATGTAACCACTAATTTTTTTTCTCCTAGTTTCCTAATTTATAAAATATCTGAGCAATCTAATCCTATATATTCCACTTGTAGTTGATAGGAACTCCAAAAAATTACCAAAGAGTAGTTTCTAAGGATTACAATAAACCATAATGGGAATGGCCGGTTTCACGGTAGCACTGATGATGATATGGGTAATAATATCTCCTTGTGTCAATGGAAAAGAGTTCTCCAATCACAAGGAAATCGAAGTAGAAAGACTTTTGAAGCGGCTCAACAAGCATGCTCTTATATCCATTAAGGTTATATTATACAAATTCCATTCATAAACTCAATGCTCTTATTATTCGTGGGAAAACTTTACTCATGAGGTTGAATGTTTCACTTTAAACTTTGTCACAGTGCGAAGATGGAGATATAATAGATTGTGTTCCGATACATAGTCAACTAGCTTTTGATCATCCTCTGCTTAAAAACCACAACATCAAGGTTTGACTTCATTTACGATCTATCTTATTTTTAATATATACATGCATGATGATAGATGTTGAAACGTCAAGTTTACGCACGTAGATGAGACCGAGCTTTATACCGGAAAGTACGTCTACGTACACCAAGAATGATACAAATGATACTCAGGCGTGGCACAAGAATGAAATATGCCCAGAAAATACAGTTTCGATAAGAAGAATAAAGAAAGAAGATATCTTACGGTCAGGATCCATTGAAAATTTTGGGAAAAAGATGACTCCAGGCATCCGTTTATATGGTTCAAGCAGTATTCATGAGGTACAACTTTTATATAATGTCGTTGTGTTAAACACTAGCTCTCTAGTTTCTCTCGTGGCTTAATTTACACCTTTTTCCCCATTTTTTGGAGCTGGTTTAGTACGCGATCATGAGGGCAAAGAAAGGAAAGTATTTCGGGACACAATTTGTAGTGAATATCTGGAAACCAAAAGTTCAAGAACCCAACGAGTTCAGCTTAGCTCAGACTTGGCTCTCGTCTGGAGTTGGCGCTAAGCTTAACACAATTGAAGTTGGTGTTCAGGTCTTGTACTTCTTTGTTGGTCCTCGATCCTAATTAACTATATCTTATTCATATGCAAAACATCTTAATTAGCACTACCTTTGTTTGCCTTTAATTATAGGTTTATCCAGGAATATCTGGTGATAAGAATCTAAGATTATTTGTGTTCTGGACGGTAAGTTCCCATTTTCTGCCCCGAACATGTTAGAAAGCTAATCATTTAAACGGCTCACTAGCTAGTGATATTAGTTTTTTTAACTTGACTGTTATTTTGTAAAGCTTAGAACATCTCCATTAATAAAAAGAGATGTTAGATGAAAATTTCTCAAAAATAAGAACCCACTAGAGTCGAACCCACACGTACGGTGCGGATATATATTTGTTTTAAAAAAATAATCTTTAAAGTATAAAATATTTTTATTTATGTATATAAATATTTTTTGAATTTTTTTATATATTGAAATTTATTTTTATGAAATTGTACTAATTAGATATTCACCATTTATTTTATTTATTTTTTTAAAAATGTAACATCATATTAGTAATTTACTTTTAAAAATTAATTTTATATGAATTATTACAATTTTTTATTTATTTATAAAGTTTGTATTCTTGAAATATTTTATGTGACTAAATTAAATTAGCTAATATTATATTTTAAAATATATTTTGTTTAAAGTATTATATTTTAGTTTTGTGTTTTGTTTTTACTATAAAATCTGGCTTAGATTAAATATGGTAAAAACAATAATTGCATAGTATAAACGTATTTCGATTTTATAGGAATTTTTTTGTTCAACACATGAAATCTTATTGTTTATAATTATATCATTTTCTGTTAGAAAAAATATCATATATGGATAAATTTACGATATTTTGTTAAATTTTTAGCTAGTGTTCTAACAGACTTTTTTATGGCAAATAAAAATTTAAATAATAAATTAATAGATTAGATTAGAACCTTATCATAACCCTTACCACTACTCGTCATTTAATGGATATTTTTTCTTTAAATTATAATTTATTATTGAAAAACTCAAAAAAGAACCCTATGGATAAGTCTGTTTTATTTTGTTAAAAATAAAAAATAAAAAAGATATAAAAGTGTCTTATTTTGATTCGTGCGGATTCACGAATATGTGAAATAATAATAATAATGGAATATATTTGCTTTTTAAAAATAGGCCGATGGATACGGAAAGACAGGGTGCTACAACATCGACTGCCCAGGTTTCGTTCAAACGAGCAATCGTATCACTGTAGGTAGAGCCTATAAAAGCGTCTCAAAATACGAAGGTGTTCAACACGTGCTTCCCATACTGATATGGAAGGTACTGAATACTAATATATACAATTTCTTTTTCTTATTTGGTTGACAATGTGATATAAGTGAGTTATTAAATCTGCATCTCAACCCAAAATGGATTGTCGATTATATCTAGGACGTCGATCGCTGGTGGCTACAGGTTGACAAAGAGGTTGTCGGCTACTGGCCTGATAAGATATTCAGTTCTCTAGGAAAGGGAGCTACGGACATTGACTGGGGAGGTGAAATCGTTAACGAGAAGACCGGTGGGAAACACACGAGCACGGAAATGGGAAGTGGGCATTTTGCAAAAGAAGGTTTTAAAAAGGCGAGCTATTTCAAGAATCTTATGATAGTTGATAAATCCAATACTTTGATAGAACCACAAGGACTATACTCTGATGTTACCAATGAGAACTGTTACAGCATTAAGAAAGGACGTAATGGAACTGCCTGGGGGATTAGTTTCTTCTATGGTGGTTCTGGGCGGAACGCCAAATGCCCTTGATTTGGATCTGTGTGCTCAAAACTTTGGAGTATATTTTACATAGTCTTCTGTATTTGAATATGAGTGTGCGAGTATGATACATCCATGTTGTTGAAGTTTTATATGTGTGTGAAAGCTTTTCGAAATTTCCCATTTCTGCAATTTGATAATAATGAGATGTTTGATAAAATCTTCAGTTTATAGCTAATTGCTTTTGATCTACCTAATGAGGTTTTTGGAGAGGGAGGACCTACCGGTGACGAAGATTGAAACTCCTCTGTTTTTTACTCTTTTTTTTGTTTTAATATTTGGTTTTGTTAATCTATTAATATATCTCTGTCTTTGTCTACTTGCTATGATCAGGTTAGATAATATTTCGTAGTACAGTTTTTAGAACTCTGTGTGGTGATTTCCTAAACATTTTTGTGTGATCTCTACTGGTTAGACCTATCAGTTGCTTCTGACGCAAGAAAACAAGTAAAAGCCGGAAATTTACAAAGCATGGAAGTGTATCTTGATGTTAGGAGTTTTCAAGGCTCCTAAGACAAATGTTGTAGTATAGTGATTGTCGAACCAGTTCTGAGGGATATTAAAGCACCGAGAATGCTAGTACTCACTTAATCTAAGTGCAACCAATGATTTAGATGTGTTTTCAGCTATGACTAAAACTAGAAATCAATAACAGAATGATATTTTCTTGACTAAGGGAAAAGAGAACTCATGGGCATAGGGATCAGACCTTGGGTGATCAAGTATCAAACTAAGGATGGCAAATGATCAATCAAACTATCAACCTTAAGCCTAGACACAATTCTAAGCAAGCTCTATGTCTAGATGAATGCTCATTTGCTAACATATCTCAAACATCAAATGTCTTTGGTTGAATAATATGAAAGCAATCATTACTAACAAGTCTATTAGCTATCTTAGCATCTTTAACAACAAATGTCTTTGGCAAAGTATACTAAAAGCCTAGGAGAATTGTCTCAGGCATTTCATCAAACACCTTTCGGGTGAGAAATGCCTATTGATCAACTTTTGAGTGGCCAACTCAGAAGATGCATTA
>NC_027751.1:3046097-3057797 GCF_000695525.1 Brassica oleracea var. oleracea
TCTGCCTCCTGGTGGCTTACAGAGTATTAAAACATAGGTTTAGAAAATAAAAACGTGCATCATGAAATGACCAAAAGGCCCTTGAGAAATCATAAGTTCGAGCAGAAATAAGACGCGGAGCGACCTCCGCTCGTCGCTCCGAGTAGTCGCTCCACACTTCGGGAGCGACCTCGCTGTGTCGCTGCGAGAGGTCGCTCTGGCTCCATTGTGTTGTCGTCATGCGATAGAAATGCGAGCGACCTCGGGGTGTCACTCTGGCCAAGTCGCTCTGGGCTTCGGGAGCGACCTGGAGTGGTCGCTCTGATAGGTCGCTCCGGGTCAGTTTTCGGCTTCCACCGGGATGAAATGGCGAGCGACTTCTCCGCATCGCTCTGGTAAGGTCGCTCTGAAAAGGCAGGTCAGAGCGACTTGCTGGTGTCGCTCCGGGAAGTCGCTCCCAACGCTCTGCTCGTCCAATGATCATCTTTACACCTCTTTCGAGCTCCAAACACACCCAAATGTCTCCGAGAACTCCATGTGGTACTCCAATACCTGATAAAGACTTATGTATGCAAAATGCAACCTAAACATGGCTAAATCCTAGTCTATATGATCAAAATGCACATGGATGATTGGATAAGATAATGGAAATATACAAGATATCATATCTTCGCATAAAACCTGTCTTTGGGGGAACCTTAACAGATATAGCTGTATGGATGTTTTATCCGTTCAATCCCTTCACGAGCCACGCTCAAGCTCGCCACAATCCCGTTGGGGAGAATAGGCGAACACATTTTAATCTTATACTTATATTTCGTGTAAAAGTATATATCCGTATATATCCCGTTTAGGCGTCGTCCTATACAGCTAGACGCTATACAGTCATCTAACGCGTACCGCGCTTTAGACACTAATAACTTGACAAACTTGCTTGCTTTGATGTCGTTTATTTCATGCGTCAACTTTCATGGATTTTGAAGTCATGAGGGGTTGTAATGATGTTTAAGTTACGAGTCTACTTTCATTAACGGTGTAAATGTAACCACTAATTTTTAATCTAAACTAGATTTTAACCTGCACGTCTGTGTGGATATTTTTAATTTTATAAATGTATTTGATATTATTACAAATGTTTTAAATATATAATTTCTATTTTAGTGTTATATATTGTGTAACTCTATAATATTATTGTTTATATTTCTTATTTGGTATTATTAGTATATAGTGATTTGATTAATACAATGTACTTTGTTATTAATTTTTATTACTTACTAATATATTTTCGAGTTAGGTACAATAAAATAACAATTTGAAATAATCAAATAGATAACTTTCTTCAAAATATTTTTTTTCTTTAATTTATACATTTTACATATAATACATTTTTTAAAAATTATTTATTTATATTATAAAGAAAGAAATATGTTTAAGATAATTTATAACATGTTCATTTTAAAAAATATACTTTAATATACATCAGTTTAGTATTTTACGGGATTTATAAGTAAAAACCACTGTTTTGTTAAAATAATGTCGCCCACTTATTTTAGTAAATTTTATACATAGTAGCATCTATCATATTATTATAGTAAATTTAATTGATATATAATACTTTTTGGATGTTATGATATTAAGTTTTATTTATTTTTAAATAAAAATTGAAAATATTATATTACTTTTAATTTTTACAACATATATAGTTTATTTTTTGTGGTGCATTTCAAAAAGTTATTCTTTATTATCTAGGGAAAATTACAAGTTACCAATTTTATGCAACCACTTTTCATTTTTATCACCAATAAAATGACATTTTCAAAAATACCTTCTTCGTTAAGCGGCAAAAGACTCTTATACACTTGTTCTTCATATATATAATAAATAAAAATCCAAAAAAATAAAAAATATTTTTTTAAATTTTTTTCAAATTATACTATTTCGAAAATTAAACCCTAAACCCTAAAACTCAACTATAAACCATCAATCTTAAACCCTATTTTTTTTTTTAAATACGAACCCGAAACCCTGAAACATGAACTCTAAACCCTAAACCCCAAAACATCAACTCTAAACCCTAAACCCTAAACCCTAAAACTCAACTATAAACCCTAAACCATCAATCCTAAACCCTATTTTTTTTAAATACGAACCGTAAACCTTGAAACATGAACTCTAAACCCTAAATCCCGAAACATCAACTCTAAACCCTAAACCCTAAACTTGCAACTCTAAACCCTAAACCATCGACACTAAACCCTAAACCATCGACACTAAACCTTAAACTATCAACACTAAACCCTAAACCCTAAAAGTAAACTCTAAACCCTAAACCCTAAAAAATTAACCCTAAACCCTAAACCCTAAAACATCAACTCTAAACCTAAACTTTCAACTCTAAACCCTAAACCTTCAACTCTAAACCCTAAATTCTAAACCCTAAACCCTAAACCCTAAAATTAGAGTTGATGTTTTAGGGTTTAGATTTGAAGGTTTAGGGTTTAGGGTTTAGGGTTTAGAGTTGATGTTTCGGAGTTTAGGGTTTAGAGTTGTTGTTTCATGGTTTAGGGTTTAGAGTTGATGATCTAGGGTTTAAAGTTGATGTTTTAAGTTCAGATTTAGGGTTTATGTTTATGATTTAGAGTTGATGTTTTTGGGTTTAGATTTGAAGGTTTAGGGTTTAGAGTTGATGTTTTAAGTTTAGATTAGTTAACCACATGTTTTTTTTGTCAAAGTTAATCAAAAGGTTATAAATGTGTTTTACCCTTCATTAAAGATAGGATAAAAGTGGTTAGTGTAAATATGAAAAGTAGTACTTTGAAAATGGTATTTTTGGCAATTTCCCTATTATCTTTGATTTATATATTTCAAAAATTTGATATATTATCATTTTGAATTTGATTATTTATTTTAACATTTTTATATTTTGTCAAAAAAACTTTGAAAAATTGTACAACTAACTATTTTTGAGTTGGAAAGATTACATGAATTTTGAATTTGCTTTGGTAACTACAATAATATATTATTTTACAAAATATTTTATTTTTGGTAATATTTTCTAAATTTTTCTCTACAGATTTTATTATAATTAAAATAAACAAAAATTTATAATCAAAATTTTATTTTGTCATTAATATTTTAAATAAATTACTAAAATTTTATAGTTTTCTAATAACATATTTTTTTAAATAGTATATGAACTAATGGTTATTATATAATATTATAGTTTTGTATATAAACAATTTTAAACAATATATTATTGAGAGTTTCAAAATAAAGAGATAATATATAGTTGTAAATATAAAAATTTAACCTATGTTAATAAATTTATTGTGTATAAAAATATGATATAGTTTACGAATTTTAACCTACTTAAATGATGAGTGGTAATTTATTTAAATGAAATAATTTAAAAATATAAAATTTTTAGATTTACCTATTTAATTTAATTTTATCATATTTAATTCATATAGCGCTTCTATTTATATAATACAGAATATAATTATAGAATTTATAAAAAATAGTATATAATATTTTACTATCTTTTTTATAATAATATTTTTGTTAACATTGATTTATAATAATATTATATTACTAATTATGAAATTAATTAATATGTTACTTTATTAAAATATTTAAATTTTTAAGTAAGATTTTGTTAGATTCTTTCTCAATAGATTTTGTTATAATTTAATAATTAAAATTCAAATTTATTGTTGGTTTATTAATAGTGTAAACTAGATTTTGACCATCCCTTGAAAAGCGTTAGCTTGTTTTCGAAATTAAATAAATTTTTAAATAAAATTTTATGTAAGATAGTATATAGGTTTGACATATTTATCCAGAACCGCGAACCGAATTATACCAAACTGAAAAAAAAAACGAAAACAAAATTGAACTGAATTTTTTAAATAACCAAGCAGATTATATATCTTTGGAACTGAAAATTTAAAACCGAATCGAGAACCAAATGGATACATGTATTTTTAAAATAAAAATTATGTACTTATAAATATTAATTATATTTAATTTCTAAACAACCAAATATCTTAAAATACTATTTATAGACCGAATTATCCGAAAACCAAATTACTCAAATACTTTTATTCAAAATATTAAAGTATTTAAATTATTCAATATTTTTTATCCGAAAAACCCGAATTACTTGATATTTAAATTGAAAACGTCAAATTATCTGATATTGTTTTTATCTACAAATCCGTAATTACACAAAGAACTAGAATCCAATTGAAACTGAATTGGACCCAGTTTTTTACATATTAGTTGGTTCCTAACTTTGCTACTGAACCAAATCAAAAGCCAAAATAACCCAACTGAAACCAAACTAAAATTTGTAAATACATGAATGGTTCCTAAATTCTAAAACCAAAACACCAAAACCAAAATACTCAACCCAAAACTTAATGATCATGACTAATAGTGCATCTACATTTAAATGGTGTAAAGAAAGCATTATAATTTTATAAATTGTGTAACTCCTTTTAGTGGATAAATATTTGGTTTATAGACGAATTACGATATAAGCAGTGTTTTTATATCCAATCCGGACCGGCAGTCGAACCAATAAACTCGGTGACTGTATATAATCAAGATTGGTTTGAGTTCTTCATGTAGTATTCTATTTGAGGTTATACCAACTGATATGTTTCTATAAAATTCGGATTTAATAAAATTCTATTAATACAAAATATGGTAAACCTCCAAAACCCGCCATTAACATGTGAACCGACACCAATTGACCCATGAAAAATCCTGAAAAATGTTATAATATTTTTTTTAATTGATTAAACTTCTACTATACTTTATAACAGTAACATAAAAATGAATAAATTATTTAATTTCTCATACTAAGTAAATTAATTGTATTAATGTTATGCATTTTAATTTATAGGTATTTAAACCATTAATAAGAATTAGAAAATAAAATATTGTATGCGGTATTTAAGCCATTAATTTTTTTGACATACAATATTTAAAATATTAATGAGCTAGATAATGTAATTATGTATGACATTCAAAACTGTATCCTTTTTGCATTGTATCGTGTTAAATTTTCTTTCTTTTTTTCTTTAACCTTTTTTGTATAGGTAATCTGAGAAAAAAGAAATAAGAAGTAATTAGTATTAACAAAATAAAAATAAAAGAAATCAACGTTGTTGTATGACTTTTCCACGTTGATTAATAATAACTTATTACTTAAGAGTAGTGATCGGTTAAAAAGTAAAACCAAATGAACTTTATGTAAGGGTACCACAATTATGTTGTTATAATAAAGGTAGATTATGATATTTAGTTTTATATAAAAGGTTGGGTTAAATGAAAGGGTGCAACAACATTGCATAAGTAAATTTTTTTTAAAAAAATTATTTTTAATAGTATAGATAGTTAAATATGTCAAATGTCATATTAACTAATTCTTTAGGTAGTTCTACTATGACTTGTTAATAGTAAATAAAAATAGGATTCTAAATTAATACATTAGATTCTTAATTTGTAGAATATTTGAGCAATCTACTTCTATAAATTCCAATAGTAATTAACAGAAACTTTCAAAAGTAGTATAGGTTCTAAATATTATAATTAACCATAATAAATGGGAATGGCCGGTTTCACGATAGCACTGATGATGATAGGGGTGATAATCTCTCCTTGTGTATATGGAAAAGAGTTATCCGATCACCAGGAAATCGAAGTAGAAAAACTTTTGAAGCTGCTCAACAAGCCTGCTCGTAAATCCATTAAGGTACAAATTCCACATTCATAAACTCATTGCTTTGATTATTCGTGGAAAACTGTATTGTGGTTGAATGTTTCACTTTATTCTTTGTTACAGAGTGAAGATGGAGATATAATAGATTGTGTCCCCATACATAGTCAACCAGCTTTTGATCATCCTCTACTTAAAAACCACACCATCCAGGTTTGACTTCATTTACGATCTATCTTTTGTTTATATATACATGCATGGTGATGTTGAAACATCATGTTTTCGCATGTAGATGAGACCGAGCTTTATACCAGAAAGTACGTCTATGTACACCAAGACAAATCCTACTCAGGTGTGGCACAAGAATGGAAGATGCCCAGAAAATACAGTTCCGATAAGAAGAACCAAGAAAGAAGATATCTTACGCTCAAAATCCCATGAGAGTTTTGGGAAAAAGACGACCTCAAGCGTCCCCGAATATAATCTAAGTAACAACCACGAGGTACACCTTTCATCAGAGACGTTTGGACATTGGACATAACCAAAGTGAAATCTCAAGAAATTTTTTTTTTGAGTTAATATACTTGGATATAAATTCTAACTTATTATTTTCTTAGAACACAAATTGCCAAATTGTTTAAAAAAAAAAAAATTGTACTATTTTTTTTACTAAAATATTTACGCTACAAGAAAAATGAGTTTTAATATCAGACCGGGATAACGTTTTTTGCGATTGTGCTATGGTTGACATATCCGTTAGTTTTAGATAGTGTTTGTATATTTAGAAACACTATGATGAAATAGTATATTTGGAAACGCTATGATAACGTATGGTTTTATATGTAACACTTGGATTTAATAGCAAAACATGATTAAAAACGCTATGTTTGGTTTTTGAATCCCTAAACCCTAAAACAAGTTTTTAAACCCTAAACTCTAAATACAAACTTTAAACTCTATTTTAACATCAAATCTTAAATTTAACTTCAAATGTTAGATATAAATTCAATAATTAATCTTTTCCAAAAATTTATCTCAGATCTTAAAATCAATATCTCAAACTTTTAACTTTTAAATCCTATACTCATACATTTATTATAAACTCCAAATTTTATATATAAACTCTACAAGTAATTAAAAATTTCTCAACACTAAAAATTTTATTCTCAAAGTTTAAACTAATCTCTAGCACTTAGTATTTACAATTTCTAAAAGTATTTATCTCCATATAATATTAAAACTACAATAAAAATATCCATAATCATTAATCTTCTTGTGCTTAGAAAAAAATATAGTAATCCTCCTACTATTCTTTCATTGGCCGAAACAAAAAGTGTGTGGATTGCAAAGTGTACACCATTGATTAAATTCATTCAATGGTTCAGATTCATTCAATCTGTGTTTCTTCCTCTTCCTCTCTCGTGTCTTTGTTATACAATCAGACCACAATTCATTATTCTTTTTAGTTTCTTTTATGTATTTTTTGTTTCAGACCTGAAACAATTTTTTATCTCTGTCTTCTTCACTACGACACCATCTCTCTGCACATCTTTTTTCTTTCTTCTCTACAATCTCTCCCTCGTCTCTTTTGTTTCCGTCTTCAAGGCCAACCTCTCATCTTTTTCTCGGTATCTCATCTTCTTCTATGTATCTTATCGTCACGGATCTCGAACTGTCGCGAGTTCTCCATCTCTGCCGTCGCCATCTTCCGATCTGTCTCCTCCTCTGTTCCGTGACGAAATGACTTCTCATCCCCTACTTTTTGAAACTCATACTCCTCTACTTTGTGACAGCTCTGCTACATGACGCCTCCTCTGCCTCTCGCCTCCGTGAAGTCTATTTCCAGTGATTTCTCTCTTACTCTGTGCGCCGCCTCTCCTCCACTCATCTGCGCCTCCAAACCTCCTATCCTCCACAACAAGCCGAATATGGCTCCTCCTCTGGGACAACCCTACATCTCATCCTCGCTGGAGACAGCTTTGCTTCTCGTCGAAAGTGCCATGGCGGCTCGTTAGAGAACAACCAAATTAGGTTTAGGTGTTAACTGTATAATTTTTGTTTTAGGTTTAGTTTTTTTTTAATTAGGTTATTTTGTAACTATTTTTATTGTAAACCAAATTCAATTGTTTTGTAAATCAAAATTAATATATAATATATTTAATTGTTTTTTGTTTTTTGTGATTTGTATTTTTTTTTTTAATAATGTAAATAATAGCGATAATTATATGGTATTAAAACATATTTAATTGCATACATAAAAGCGCTATTGTATATAACCATAAGATAGCAGTTTAAAAAAACGCTATCTAATGTACCTGATCTACTATGACGGGCGATGATACAGCCTTTCTAAAACCGCTATAGTATCTTTATATAGCGTTTTTCGTCCGCTAATAAAACCCATTTTTCTTGTAGTGTTATAAGACTCTAAAATCTAGAGGCCGGTCTGCCTTTTGTCCTTATGTCTATTACTCGGCTTCTCTTGTTTCTTAATTAACACTTCTCCCCTTTTTTTGGAGATGTTTTAGTACGCGATTATGAACTCCAGGCGAGGAATGTATTTCGGGACAAAATTTCTATTGAATGTCTGGAAGCCAGAAGAAGTTCGCAGCAACGAGTTCAGCTTGGCTCAGACTTGGCTCGCGTCTGGAGATGGCGCTAATATTAACACAATTGAAGCTGGTTTGCAGGTCTTGTAATTAGGTTTAGAATCTTGTGATTAATATTTAGATTTAGATTGTTTATTACATTTTAAATAGAGACAATTATTAAAACAAAAACTGAATATAAATTAAGGTCTCTTAACTTTGTATGCTCGCGGATTGGCCAATAAGTTACAGACGATAATAGAATTTTTTATTTTTCTGAAAATAGGCCGATGTCTATAAAAATGGGTGCTACAACACCAAATGCCCATGTTTCGTTCAAAAGAGCAGTCTTATCACTGTAGGTTGAGCATACAATACCGTCTCACAATACGACGGAGTTCAATACGAGCTCTCTGTACTTATATGGAAGGTACTAAATATACGAACATGGATACTTTCATTATTAATATGGGATACAACGGACTTGTCTGTCCCCTATGTTTATTATATCGATCGGTATCTCAACCCCAAAATGGACTGTCCATTATATCTAGAGCGGCGAAAACTGGTGGCTAAAGGTTGGTGAAGAGCTTGTCGGCTTCTGGCCTGGCAAGTTATTCACTTCGCTAGGAGAGTTCAATGGGGAGGTGAAATCGTTAACTTGAAGACCGATGGGAAACACACGATCACCGACAGGGGAAGTGGTCATTTCTCAGATGAAGGTTTAAAGAAAGCTAGCTATTTCAGAAATATTATGACAGTTGATGGAACCAATACTCTGACAGAACCACAAGGAGTTTTCCCCAAGACTACAAATGATAACTGTTACAACATTAAGGCAGGAGATGGTGGAACTGCCTGGGGGCTTAATTTCTTCTTTGGTGGTCCTGGCCAGAACGAGAGATGCCCTTTTGGCTATTCTTGCTCAAAGATTTCCGAGTATTTAACATATTTGTCTGTATTTGAATATGAACGTGTGAGGGTTATAACTTTAAGAAATAAAGCCACCTCACTGCGGTTAATACTATCTGCGTCCTTGAATAATATGTGTAAAAGCTTTTCAAATTCACATGTCTGTGATTTGAATAATAATAATAATAATATGTGTGTTTGATAAAACCTTCAGTTTAAGTTAATTGCTCTTCACGAGCCAAGCTGAAGCTCAAGCTCGTCACAATCCCGTTAGGGAAAACAGGGGAACACATTGGAGATTGGGAACATTTCACTCTCCGGATAAGTAACTTCAGCGGCAAGTTACAGAAGATGTACTTGTCACAACATAGCAAAGGAAGCTGGATCGACGCTCCTGAGATTGAGTTTAAAAGTGGTGGAAACATACCTGTGGCTTACGCTTCTTTGAACGGACATGCAATGTATGCTAAACCAGGACTTGTGTTGCAAGGCAGAGACGATGTAGGGATTAGGAACGATACAGGGAAGAGCGAAAAGGTGTTTGATACTGCGGTTAGGTTTAGGGTTGTTTCGGCTGAGTATATGAAAGAAGTGGAGGAGCCTGCGTGGTTGAACTATATGAGACATTGGGGACCAAAGATTGATTATGGTCGTGAAGATGAGATTAAAGGTGTGGAGAAGATTGTTGTTGGAGAGAGTCTAAAGAGTGTGTTTCAGGAGTGCGGTTAATGGATTGACTAATGAGGTTTTTGGAGAGGAAGGACCTACCGGTCCGAAGTTGAAGCGGAACTGGTTAGTTGATGAAGATTGAATCTCTTCTGTTGTTGTTTCTTTTTCATTGAAATGTTCGGTTTTCTGAATCTGTTATGTTTTTGTCTACTTGCTATGATAACGTTAGAGAATATTTCGTAAGACAGTTGTTTAAACTCTGTGTGGTGATATGACATCCTTTGTTCATCTAAATTTACCATGTTTACTGGTTTTGTATTGAATCCCATCTGTTGTACCGGATTTTGGTTCTAGTTTTTAGTTTTCAGATTTTAATTTTTTGGTTTGAATTTTTGATTCTGCTGCATTTTTTTTTTAATTTTTCCAAAAAAATGAAAATAGTTTAGTAAATTATTATGATATTTTTATTTTGTAAATACTTATTTTGCACAAAGATAATCGAGTGTATATATGGGAGGCGCCAAATGAGGATTATACCAAATGCAATGTTGGTTTCTCATGGTCTAAGAAAAAGATGTTAGGGGAGTCTTCGGTCTTAAGAAACTGCAGGGGAGAAACTTTACTCCACCGCAGAAGGGCCTTTGGGAACATTGGGTCCTTCCTGGACGGCAAGTTCATCTCCATGATGTGGGCTATTGAGGCCATGCGAAGCCACCATGTTGATAAAGTTGAATTTGTGACATAGTCTGTGGATGTGGTTGGAGCGGTTGTACGTCCAAAGGCTTGGCCAGCATTCCGGTACCAGGGATCGGAGTTGAGGAAAGCTTTGGCTGGTTTTATTGAAGGGATTGTGGCTGATGTTTCTTCTCGGGTAAACAGGTGTGCCCAAAAAATTGCAAAGAGTGTAACAATGGAGATGAGATGTCAGTCATATGTTGTTCAAGGCATATCCCAATGGCTGCCGGAGTTATTTGAAGCTGATAAACATAGGCGATGATGGGTTTGAACTGACTTTGGAATGGTTTTGTCGGGATGACGAATGGGAGCTTCATGCTATGTTTTTTTCACTTGTTAGTATTAGTTTTGTTTTTTTGTTCTGGAAACGATGAATATTGTGTTGGATACGCTTCAAGTTTACTTGTTCAACAAGCTATTGAAGATAAGGATGAATAGCTTAATATATTTAGGATAAAGATAAGAATTCTTAGATATACTTGTAATAGGAGAAGTCAAGAAGGTCCTATATATAGAGGTCTAATGTAAGGAGATCCCTACAACAATTGAAAGAAAGTTAAGAAAGAAATAAAACAAAAGAACCTGTTTTATAATTCCTGTGTCTTTGAATACTTTATTTGGTATCAGAGCCTGAGGTTCAAATCAATCGAAGAACTTAGATACAGAGAATTATGGAAGATTCAAAAGCTTTGGTGAAAGTAAAAGATGGTGTGCCTACCACCGTGGTTTATCCGATGTTAACGACATCAAACTATACGATATGGGCGATGAAGATGAGAGTGTTAATGCGCGTTCATAAGGCATGGGAAGCGATCGAACCTGGAGTTGAGGATGAAGAAAAGAACGACATAGCTACATCGCTCTTGTTTCAATCGATATCTGAAGGATTAGTTTTGCAAGTTGGTGACCTAGGTTCCCCTAAACTTATTTGGGAAGCTATACGATCAAGGAACTTAGGTGCAGAACGAGTTAAATCAGCTCGACTATTAACTCTAATGAATGGGTTTGATCGATTAAAGATGGATGACACAGACTCTATTGACAGGTTCTCAGGGAAGATATCTGAACTCGCCTCTAAAGCAAGTTCGTTAG
>NC_027751.1:3057897-3058464 GCF_000695525.1 Brassica oleracea var. oleracea
TCGGGTATTTGGCTGCACAGCGTATGCTAAGAAGGATGGAGGACATTTAAAGAAGCTCGATGATAGATCAGAAGCTGCAGTTCATCTTGGCATTGAGCCAGGATCGAAGGCATACAAACTCTACAATCCCACTTCAAAGAAAATTATAGTAAGTCGGGATGTAGTTTTTGATGAGAAGGCTCGTTGGAATTGGAAGGGAGATGTTAAGCAAGTCCAAAGCGAGCCTGGGATGTTCCATATGGCATGGGGAGCTATAGAAGACAATGGAAGTGGTCCGTTTGTAGTTGGAGTTGCAACTGAAGAAGCTGCTACGAATGATGCGGAAGAAGTAGTCGACTCTGAAGCAGAAACAGGGGTGATACACTCACCTGCAAATGCAGAAGATCAGAACCCCGTTCAAGAGTTAAGACGCTCAACAAGACAAGTAAGCAAACCTGAGTATCTTAAAGATTATGTTCTGTTAGCTGACGTCGAGTGTGAAGTACTACTATTGGCACTGAATGACGAGCCAATGACGATACAAGAAGCGCTTAAAGACAAGAGATGGAGAGTTTCATGTAAAGATGA
>NC_027751.1:3062777-3067771 GCF_000695525.1 Brassica oleracea var. oleracea
CTGTCAACCAATCTTTCTCCAACCGGTAGCGCACCCTTCAGGATCTTCCAAGCAAAGAGTTTGAGTTTAGGTGCAGTGTCGATGTTCCATACGCATTTCTTCCAGTTGAAGTCAGGTCCTGCGAACTCGTTATCTTGATGGTCTTCGTCCTCCACAGCAGCATAATACCCAGACTTTGTAGCATACTCACCAGACTTTGTTCCTAACCACATCAGTTTATCCGGAGCCCCGGTGGTACTCTGTTTGATGCTGAGTATAAGATCTTCGTACTCAGGGAGGATGAGTCGAATTTTCTGAAGGTCCCAATGGCGTCCTCCTGGTAGCATAAGGTCAGCAACCACCATCGCAGCATGCTGTTCATTCGGAGGACCCATTGGCCTCAGTTGCGTGCTCATAGAAAGCCACGGATCCCGCCATATATTGATGGATTTCCCATCTCCTACTGCCCATCCTATCTTCTTTAGCAAGAGATCACGCCCCACCAAAACACTCCGCCAGCCATGAGACATAACTGAGGGAGGGGAAGCTTCCAGGATGTTGTTTTCCGGGCAGTATTTTCCAAATAAGGTCTTGCCGAGTAAGCTCTCCGGGTTTTCTAGCAATCTCCATCCTATTTTGGCCAGCAAGGCATCATTAAATTTCTGAAAATCTCGGATGCCCAGACCACCTGAGGCTTTTGGCTTTGACATCCTTTCCCAAGAGACCCAAGCCATCTTCTTTTTCTCCTCATTATCGTCCCACCAGAACCGTGTAACTACGGATTGAATTCTCTTGCATAGCGAGACAGGTAACTTAAAGCTAGACATAGCAAATGAGGGCGCTGGAGCTAGTACACTTTGCAGCATAACCAGCTTACCCGCAGAGGAAAGGAACTTGGTAGACCATCCTCTAGCTTTTTGTTGGATCCGGTCTATGATGGAGGCGAAAAGGTCTCGCTTGCGTCGTCCAAACTGCTCGGGAAGTTCCAAATACTTGCCCATACCCCCATCCTTTTGGATTTTCAGTTCGTTCTTCACCATCTCTTTTAGCTCAGCAGGGGCTTTATTTGAAAAAGTGATGCTCGATTTGTCCACATTAATCGATTGGCCTGAAGCTTCACCGTATTTCCGCAAGATGTCATTGACCGTTTTGCAGTTTCTCTTATTGGCATGCAGGAAGAACATTGTATCGTCCGCGAACAAGAGATGAGAGATGCGAGGACATCCCCTAGCCACCTGGAGGCCGTTAAAGTCTCCCTCTTCTTGCGCTTTGTTACATAATCCCGAGAGGACTTCACTACACATTATAAATATGTAGGGAGAAAGAGGGTCGCCTTGGCGGATTCCTCTGCTCGGTACTACCTTCCCTCTAGGCAAGCCGTTAATGAGGAAGGAGTATGTAACTGTCGAGATACATTGCATTATTGCTCGAATGGAACAAGTCCAGCAAAAGAGTCTACGGGTCTCTCATGTTTGTTCTGCTGATCAGCTAGCTGATGCTTTGACGAAACCATTGCCTCGACCAGGATTTCAAACTCTATCAGCCATGATTGGACTTACCTCTGGATGTCCATCTTGAGGGGGGATGTTAGTATATACTCTATATCTTAGATATGATTACGTAAATATCTCTAGTTTCTATAATCTCTCTTTGTATTGATAGTTTAGGATATGGATGTATCTCGTGACTTGCTCACTACTCCTATTCTCTCTGTATATAAGCTTATGCTTAATATCAATAATACTTAAGTTGCATACCTTCTCTATACATCTCAGTTTACTTTTTTTATCGTCTCGCCATATCCCCACACAAACAATATGTAAATGAGATATAGAAAGATTTAGAATATTATTTGTAGTGATCTAGATACTTCTAAATATTTTTAGTGAATATTTTATCTATCTTATTAAAACAGAAACATTATAACTTCTTCTAGGTAGATTTTTAAGTTGGACATCACATTATTATTCATAGCGTAACCTTACAATCAAATATTTCCTTAATCACTTCAGTATCAACCATCTATCATTTAACTCCATTTAACTGTACCGTATAACTCCATTTAAATCCACCGTAAGATCTATCTTATTATATGTTCACATATACATCTATTATTATACATCTATTATTTCGTCATATTATACATCTATTAAGAAAACATATATTCTAGTCACATTGGCTTTAATGTGAAACGTTAACATATATACGTATATTCACATTGTCATACTTATATTATGTCATAGTACAATATATAAGTCATTATATTTTAAAAACTTCATATGGTCCTATATCCAAATCATTGAATAATATTAAATTTGTCCATGGTATAATTTAAATCTCCGGATTTGATTTTAATGTACACTAAATATAATATATTCCCGTATTTCTTATTTCAATAACAAAAACATCAGTTTATACTTACAAAAAACGTTTATAACAAAACATCTTCCCCAAGTTGTGCATTCTATGCCTAAAATCTCGGTTACAATCAAATATGGAGATTTAAAATTTTCCGTCAAAATCGATTTGCCATATTTGAAAATCATTAATATGGAAAACTCCCTTCTCCAAGTTTATTCTACTATACCTAAAATCTCGGTATCAATAAAATCATGAGATATTGTATTTATTATACCTAACTTAATAGGTTAGAGAATATTCATCAAGAGAAAGATCCTCAAACTCAAGTCTCCCAAGATTAGTCTCATCCAGTGAATCAAATTGATCACATCCAACATCCCACATATGATTGGGACCATCTTTGTATGCAAGACTTCTTCTAGATAGAAGAAGAAGATTAGTATGCACAAGAAGACGAAGATTAGTGTGCACAAATACCAAATCTTCTGCTCTTTGCGGAGCAATCTTGTTTCTTGTTGCTGAATGTATAAACTTGTATGTGCTCCAGTTCCTTTCACAACAAGAAGAAATTGTTCTAATTTATTAAAATAACACACTAATCCTTATATTTATTATTATTTATAGAAATTGTTCTAAAAAAAAAAAAAAAGAGTTTCTTAAACGTTTCCAAAACAGAATCGCGAGTTTCCAAAATAGAAACGCAATTTTCCAAAATAGAAACGCAAGTTTCCATTAAGTTTCTAAACTGAAATTTTTAAGAAACGAGTTTCCAATGCGTTTCCGCAAGTTTCCGAGAGATTCCGATTCCGAAACGTTTCTGAAACGTGAAACAGACGGAGTTTCCATGCAACATAGCCTCCCACTAAATTGTGTCCATAAATACTTGTCTTCGTATTCATCATTCGACATTCACAAAAAACTCCCAAAAAACACAATGTCGAAACCAAGCACTTTAGTTCTAATCGATGGTGTGAAACCTGTCAGGCACAATTGGCAAATTCGAGTTAAAGTGCTTCATTGTTGGAAACAAACCACACCTTTTGGAGGCGACACATTATAGTTCATCCTCGCTCGAAATGTGTTAAAACTAATGTTTTTAAAACCGGACCGGATACCGACTCGGAAAAGCTATTGGTTGAATGGTCGGACCGGTTCAACCAGTCGAACCAGATTTTCTATATAAATTAAATAAATCTAAATAATCATATATTTACACTATATGGACCTAAAATGTAATTCTACATATAATATGTTTTATGTTCTCTTTTATTAATTATATAATAAACAATAACCGTAAGTTTAGTTATATACAAGCGAATACTATATCAACTGAAATTGATAAAAAAAACCAAATGATTGACCGTTTAAATTACATATTTATTTATTTTTACAACTAAAAATCTTAAATTTATGAATATAGCAAAATGAGAATAAAATATGAGAGTCAAAAAGAGATTTCTTAAAAAAAATTCTTAAAAAAATAGAATCAAGAGAAAACCAATTAAATAGTAAAAATTAAACATAGATTATGAAATATTAAATTTTAATAACAATTGAAAATACATTAATTATATGTTGATTTCTGTAGAACCGGGTTTTGAAGTTAAACCGAGTCATTAGTTTTACTGGTTTATAGCCGGTTTTTCTCAAAACCGAGTTTTAAACTGAACCGGACTCGGCTTCTTTAACGAGTCACGTTCGGACCGGTTCGACCGGCCGGTCCGGTTCTCAAAACCTTGGTTAAAACAAAAATAAAACATGCGCGGTCGCGTAGGTTATGATCTAGTCTTTATTAAACTAAGATGTTCAAATATTCATATTTATCTAATTAAGAAAATATTTAGTATATAAAGTGTTATAAATCCATGATATGGATATGTGGATTGCCATTAACCATCAAGGAGGTTTACATCTGACCCGACTATCCGGTCCGTCTACACCTGTCTCCGGTCCGTCTACATCCGTCCAAGACTAGTCAAGATGAAGACTCATTCAGCCGGAGCATTTATGAGCTTTGACCAAGTCTATATCTTTGTAATGAATGTGGTCAATATGTATTAAATGCGAGATTCTCTCCTTGTTGTAAACCCTTGTGAACCTCCACTATATATTGATAGTGAGAGCTAATGAGAAAGATACAACTTTCACAGCAACACTTCTCTCATATTTCTAACACGTTATCAGCACGATTGTGCTCTCCACCTGAGAAAGCTCTCTCCGCCGGCGTTCCCCTTTCCGGCCAGCTCCTCCGATGCTCAGCCTTTGCTCCGCCGGCGCTCAGCCTTCTCTCCACCAGGCCACCTCTCTCTCTCCGCCGGAAAACTCCTCTCTCTCTCAAATTCCGGCCAACTCTCAGCCTCTCTCTCACGGTGGTCCGCTCAGATTCTTGTGGTGAAAAAGATGTCGAAAATCAACAACCTTGAATATGCTTTCCTCAATCTCTCCGGAGATAATTACCACCAATGGGAGCTTGATACCAAATTCCTCTTAAGGTCCAGAAACCTTGGTGATACTATCACTGAAGGCACTGAGCCATCAGACAAGGATAATTACAAGGCACTTGTTGTCATTCGCCATCACCTTGCTGAAGGTCTCAATGACCAGTATCTCACAATTGAGAATCCTCTGGAACTTTGGACAGAGTTGAAAACCAG
>NC_027751.1:3070679-3074616 GCF_000695525.1 Brassica oleracea var. oleracea
GGAGCGTTACTGTATTTGGCTAGCCAAACTACGCCAGATATATGTTTTGCTGTTAATCTCCTAGCCCGTTTTAGTTCATGTCCGACCCAAAGGCACTGGAATGGAATTAAACATATCCTACGTTACCTTCAAGGAACTAAGGATTTGGGTCTATTTTATACCAATGAAACCAAAGATGGTTTAGTAGGCTTTGCTGATGCAGGCTACTTATCTGATCCACACCATGCTCGGTCCCAAACCGGATATGTGTTCACTCATGGTGGTACAACAATATCATGGCGTTTCATGAAACAAACTATAGCAGCCACATCATCTAATCACTCAGAAATCTTAGCCATGCATGAGGCAAGTCGTGAGTGTGTATGGTTGAGGTCTATCACTCAACACATCCGATCAGATAGTGGAATGGTCGAGGACAATGGTCCGACCATCATATATGAGGATAATGCAGCCTGCATTGCTCAACTCAAAGATGGGTATATCAAAGGTGACCGAACCAAACATGTACTACTCAAGTTCTTCTTCACACTTGAGTTGCAGAAAGCCAAGGAGGTCAGCGTTACTCAAATCCGGTCAAATGAGAACTCAGCCGACCTCTTCACCAAGTCACTTCCCACCAGCACATTCAGGAAGCTCACGCAGCAGATTGGCATGCGAAGACTCAAGGACCTTCAGTGATGTCCAAATCAGGGGGAGTAATGTGTGTTGTACTCTTTTTCCTGTCCTTGGTTTCCCTTTTTACCACATTGGGTTTTGGGTTTTCCGGAAGAGGTTTTAATGAGGCAACGTTAGCACATTACAAGCAATATATGGTTATAGTATCCAAGGGGGAGTATTATAAATCCATGATATGGATATGTGGATTGCCATTAACCATCAAGGAGGTTTACATCCGACCAGACTATCCGGTCCGTCTACACCCGTCTCCGGTCCGTCTACATCCGTCCACGACTAGTCAAGATGAAGACTCATTCAACCGGAGCATTTATGAGCTTTGACCAAGTCTATATCTTTGTAATGAATGTGGTCAATATGTATTAAATGTGTAGATTCTCTCCTTGTTGTAAACCCTTGTGAACCTCCACTATATATTGATAGTGAAAGCTAATGAGAAAGACACAACTTTCACAGCAACACTTCTCTCATATTTCTAATATAAAGTTATATAACATAATAGTAACTATTCTTTTGAGAGTTAATATTACAATTTTTTTCAATTTTCCATTCTCCTCAGTCTTTACATGATATCAGGATTACAATGATCTAATGATCAGTGATGTTCCTTAGTGTTTTTCTCTTAACCATAGAACTTCTTTATCTTTATATTTTAAGCTATATAGTTTCTTTATGTTTTATTTATGTTAAGCTAAGTGTTTCAACCATTTAAATTTATCATTTTACCAAATGTTTTCAAATTTCAAATTCATCATCATGAATCTATGAATCTAAATCCTTAGCGTGTAGGCAAAACGAAAAGGAAAAAAAGAACGGTACTAGACCAAGTTGGATTTGTGCTTTTTGGAAAATTATTCTTTGACCGGTAATTACAGATATAATTTATGTCACCCCGTTATTTGTTTTGAGTCTCGACTACGATTGATATATCTATCGTTTTCTTTTCGCATAGAAAGTACAAAGCAAATATAATTTATTAGTGCCCGCGTTTGAAAACAATTTGCTTGGTCATGTTACGCGTTTCACACACAAGATGATTCGATTAGTCATGGGTCAATGTCTTCGCCGATTTTACTTGCTAACTTATGAGTCACATACATTTCAAACATACAAAATATAAAATGACTTAAAAATTTATAAACAAATAAGTTATTTAAACATAATAGTAGTGAATTATAATAATTTAGTTTTTTGTAAATATTTATATTTATGCATGAACATAACAAATTCGTTTAATATGAAAATATCCTGAATGTAAACTGTAGTTAGAAAAAATATCCTCAGAATGAATATTCGTAATACGAGTCTATGACTAGGGGTGTCGATTCGAGCTGGTCCGGCCCGGCCCAAACCTGCTAAGCCCGTAAATATTTGAGCTCGGTTTTGTCCGGCCTAGAAATATTTGGGCCTAGAATTCAAAGCCCAACCCAGCCTTTATAGGGCTATAGGGTCTTTCGGGTTTTTTTAGGCTTTTCGAAAAATAATTTGTCATTGTCACTTCCATCGTTTTAGTACATGTGAATTTTCATTAAAAAAATACAGTTTCATTTTTTGTTTTAAAATATCGAGTGAATTTAAACTTTTCTTCTTTATCAAAAATTTTTTACTATTGTATACTTCAAAAAATATCTATAAACAAACCAAATTTAATAAAACTTAAATAATCAAATATAAATTAAAACTAAATGTAAAAAACAAAATTTATGATAAACATGGTCAAACGTTTCATACTTTGTATTTTGAAATAAAACACATGTTGTACATAAAAAAGAAAGTACATTTGCAAAATTTAAAATGTGACACTTGTAATGATCAAACAATAAAGTGCATTAACAACTTTAACATTTGCTTTATTAGGGTTTGGATAAAAATATTAAAATAATATATCAATACTTATAATGGTTTTGATTGTAAGAATGATAACATTTAACCTAAAGTATAAATTTTGGGTTTTCGGGCCGGCCATATCCCAAACAGGTTTAGACCCAAAATACAAAAACCCAAATGGGCTTAGCCCGAAAAGCCCAATTTTTTTGGCTTATAAAACTAAGCACAAACCCGATAATTTTTAGGGCTGGGCGGGCTCGGTGTAGCATCCCCATTCCGCAGTCTGGACTTGATCAGTCCAAGGCCGGACTGATCAGATGGGACAGACATGTTGGACAGGTCATCTGGATAGTACTGGTCAGGTTAAGACGATATTGGCTGTCCGAACATAGCAGGCAAGCTTGTCGGACTAAGCTGGAACGATTCAGACGAGGCAGCTGGACTTGTCATCTGAGATCAGTTAGTCAATGTGTGGACTGACTGGTATACGTTCTGACGGAAACATATACTGAGCTGAACATGAACTGATTAGCTAAGGAGAATGGCGGGATCAGTTACTGGAACGGTTACAAAGTAGTTACCGGAACAGTTACACGACGGCTCCAGGTGGTTACTGGACTGCTTAACTGACTGGGACGGTTTATGAACAGTTGAGTTCTCGAACCGCTAAGGCAGTTAAAGAGCAGTTGGAACTGCAGGGAGTTACTGGGAAACTGTCCGAGAGCGGTTACGGATAGGTTTGGGGCGCGGAAGCAGTTATGGGACGGTTATGGATGGTTAAGGCCGAGAAGTAACCGCCCAAACTCCCTTTTAATGAAAAATCCCGCGGAACAGAAAGGGGACTCTTTTTCCACACGGGTTTTGGATAGGAAGGGGAGAAAGGAGCCGAGAGAGAGAGGGAACTGACGAGGAGAGTGAGAGACATGGCCGGAAGGCCGATCCGAGCAATCGACGGTGACCGCGAGTTTGTGTTTAGTTGCGTACTGATCCTTGCGGACTGAGCCATTGGTCGTACTGAAGATCTGTGAAGGCGGCGGTTACAGTTAGAGAACCTTGAGAGCGAATCATGGAATGGCAATTCCGATCGGGTCTGTGTACAAGCGATGGAACGTTTGGATGTGGAGCGATGGTTCACGATGTAAGCACTGGTGGTTATGGCGGTTACAGTCTGCGGGACCGTTCTCAAGCCAAGGGAAAGGGTCTGTCTGCTTAGGTTGCTCTGATTAGAGCCGTGTACTGATGAATCGCGACGATAATGTAGTATGTGGTGGTTGTGAACGAGAGGTAATGGTCGCTGGTGTGGAGGAAACATACTGAAGGGTTTTTTTTTTATCGGATCAATTCCGACTGGGTACTGGATACTGGATCGAGCAGTGGTGCCCACAGAAGTGGATTATGGTTTGGTCTGTGCAGTCCGGGATGAACTGAGAGCAGA
>NC_027751.1:3074892-3089348 GCF_000695525.1 Brassica oleracea var. oleracea
AAAGGATGGAACGTGGAGGGACCATGAGACAAACAAGCACCAAGGCAGTAAGGTACATGTTTACTATACTGTCAGTCTTAGTGATTTCCTAGGATGCTGGTTAGGCTTAGTGAACACTGGGAACTGATCTGAACTTCACAGAGGAAAACTGTAATAAAAATCCTAAGTTAAGGAAAAATCGGTTATGGATCATGTTTGATCGAGGGAAGTGAACTGGGGTCGTACTGGCGGTAAGGAAAACCAGGTCGGGACCTTTTATGTGGTATCAGAGCGATTACGGTTCTAGGACAGAGTTTGAAGGATGATACAAGATTTGTCTAGACCGAACGGATGCGGAAAATGCTAAGGTCGAGCATTGGAGAACTGACGAGAGAGTTGATCTTGGGAGTGATCAAGTCGGACTTACACTTTGTATGGGCAAATGTAAGTTAGGAGTCTAACTGGAAAGAAACTGGAGATAAGATCATTGATGAATGACTGGATTGGTGGAATGAACTTTGAGTTAAGATCAGTTGGAGAATGATCGGATTGCTTAAGGTGTTATGTATTACTCAAGAGAGTTATCCAATAAATTTTTCTAAGTGTTGGAAACAACCGAGAGGTTTATTTAAGTCAATGGATCCGGATTCTGAAGTGAAGAAACGGGAAAGATTGACGAAGTGTATTATGAAGCTTAAGGATAATAAGTTGACTAGAGTTAGGATTGAATCAAGTGGCTCGAGGAAGCCAAGGATGCTTCGGAAAAGTCTAAGTAAGACAAGGAACTGTCAAGGACAATGATGTCGGATATGGAGCCAAGGAGATGATGGGTTTAACTTTGTATGGACAAGATGTCCATAACTGAATTTGGAAAGAAGGCTTCAGCGGAAAGGTTCAAGGTAGGATAGCCGAGTGGATGAGTTGATTGTTGTAACGGAGATGAAGTTGGACAGGTAGTCTGAGGATTGAGATGGAATCTCAATGAACTGGCTAAGGCAATGGAAGGACTGCTAAGGGATAACCTGAAAGAGTCAGGGAATCGGAAAACTGAATTGGACAAGTCGTCCATGGAAGAGCCTAAGGACTAAAGGCTAAGGCATTGATGCTGGAATGTGAAGTACAGAGACTTACATTCGGATGGAACATCTGTTGAGAATGCTTAGACGGATCCTAAGATTTTCAAGGTAATGGACAAGCTGGTCCGGGAAAATGGAACTGGAAGTTTCATAAAAAGATTTTGGAAAAATCTGAGTTAGACTTACACTTAGCAAGTGGTGAGTGTAGGCAAGTCTGGATATAGGATCTGGACAAAGGGATTGTCAAAGTTGACTAAGCTTGATCGTCTTGGTAGGTTTGAGCTGTCCGAGAGTTGATATTATCTGAACAAGAGATTGGAAGTCAGGTGTACTTGCCAAAGACTTGTTAGGTGATCAAGAAACTACTTGGAGGTACAAGATGCCATAGATGATGAGTTGTCATCAGAGTTTCAAAAGTAGTAAACGATCGGTTCATATCATGAGCGTCTAGATCAGACAATGTACTTAGGGGCGGTGATGCTTGCTAAGGCTTACTGGATTGTGGATGACAGCTCGATGACGTGGGACGATCATTTGAGTTTAGATTATTGATTCCTTTCATGCGAGAGTCTAGATCAGTCTAGTTGCTTATGGCTGAGATGCTCATTAAGACTCGGATGGATTTTCTAGACGGCTGCTCGATGACTTGGAATGATAATGCTAGACTAGACTAAGTGTTTGATCAACTGGACAAGTGGAAATACTGAATCATTAGTGTTAGTGGTGATGATATGTCCTTAGGAACCGAATGGGTTAGCTAAGGCATAATTGTACTGATAATGTATGTGCTAGCGTCTATGGAAACCGAGAGTCTCCAAGACGTGGCTGTCTGTCATCGCATGTACTGTCCTGACGTCTGTGGGAACCGGAGAGTTGCCAAGACGTAATTATAATCGCGTCGGTGGGAACTAGATTAGTTCACCATCGCGTGTCTGTACTGTAGTCTGCGGAAACCCAATCTGATGTATGTGGGAGATGTACCTTCCAAGACATAATTGTACTGTCACTAGAACTCAAGAAGTTCACTACTGTGGGTTTCCGATCGCGATGAAAGCATGGATGGGAACTAGTGAGAGTTTGCCATCACATGTCTGTAGGACGTATGTCTGTTAGGTACGTATTGTATGAACTGATGTCATTGGGAACTGCTGATTTTCCAAGACATAACTGTGACTGAGTCAATGGGAACTAGATGAGTTTGCCATTTTGGAATTGTGAACCGGGAAGGACTGAGAGTCCGAAAGGAAAACTGTACAAGGGATCAAGTGTAGGATCCGGTAAGAAATGGTTATAAGGATCAATAATTATCCGGAGGTGTCAATAAATATCAGTAAAGATCTGAGAAAAGCTGATGTCGATCATCATAGGTGGTCGAGGACTGGTTAGGATCAGGGAGTGATCCGAGGAAAGAACTCTAAGGATCAAGATGAGATCCATGCGTTCTGAAAAGATTAAGTTCCTAGTATTCAGAGTTAGGCCATGCTAAGGAACACTGGAGTGCGGGAATCAAACAGTCAAGTCAGGATAGACAGAGACTCCTTTGAACTGAGTCCTAGAAGGACTAAGGTTAGGTTAGTGAATGACTGTGACCGGTTAAGGAAAAGACTGGAAAAACTCAACTAAGGTATTGAGTACTTCGAGAATTGAGGTAAACTGGTCAACACTGTTGGGAGTTATGTTCTCACCAAAGTGTGTGTCCAAAGATCAGGAGGTTGCTCAGAAGGAAGTTTGGGAACTGAACTGAGTCTGCTAAGACTAAGTATGTGAGAAGGCACTGGATCAAGGAACTCGATAGCTGAGACTGTGCCTGATGCGTGTGATTGTGATCAGGAAGTCTGGAACACAGAAACGGTCGAGTGACCGAAAGCCTGAGAATTGAGTTAAGGCATGAATGTCGTGTTTTGGGATTCATTCCAAGTGGGGGAGACTGTTCTGATTGGATAGAACAAAGTTCTATTAACTGCTGAATTCGAGGACGAATTCATTCCAAGTGGGGGAGACTTGTAGCATCCCCATCCCGCAGTCTGGACTGGATCAGTCCAAGGCCAGACTGGATCAGTCCAAGGCCAGACTAATCAGATGGGAGAGACATGTTGGACAGGTCATCTGGATAGTACAGGTCGGGTTAAGACGATATTGTCTGTCCGAACATAGCAGTCAAGCTTGTCGGACTAAGCTGGAACGATTCAGACGAGGCAGCTGGACTTGTCATCTGAGACCAGTTAGTCAATGTGTGGACTGACTGGTATACGTTCTGACGGGAACATATACTAAGCTGAACATGAACTGATTAGCTAAGGAGAATGGCGGGATCAGTTACTGGAACGGTTACAAAGTAGTTACCGGAACAGTTACACGACGGCTCCAGGTGGTTACTGGACTGCTTAACTGACTGGGACGGTTTATGAACAGTTGAGTTCTCGAACCGCTAAGGCAGTTAAAGAGCAGTTGGAACTGCTGGGAGTTACTGGGAAATCGTCAAAGACGGTTACGGACTGATAAGAAACTGTCCGAGAGCGGTTACTGATGGGTTTGGGGCACGGGAGCAGTTATGGGACGGTTATGGACAGTTAAGGCCGAGAAGTAACCGCCCAAACTCCCTTTTAATGAAAAATCCCGCAGAACAGAAAGGCGACTCTTTTTCCACACGGGTTCTGGATAGGAAGGGGAGAAAGGACCCGAAAGAGAGAGGGAACTGACGAGGAGAGTGAGAGAGAAGGCCGGAAGGCCGATCCGAGCAATCGACGGTGACCGCGAGTCTGTGTTTAGTTGCGTACTGATCCTTGCGGACTGAGCAATTGGTCATACTGAAGATCTGTGAAGGCGGCGGTTACAGTTAGAGAACCTTGAGAGCGAATCATGGAATGGCAATTCCGATCGGGTCTGTGTACAAGCGATGGAACGTTTGGATGTGGAGCGATGGTTCACGATGTAAGCACTGGTGGTTACGGCTGTTACAGTCTGTAGGACCGTTCTCAAGCCAAGGGAAAGGGTCTGTCTGCTTAAGCTGTTCTGATTAGAGCCGTGTACTGATGAATCGCGACGATACTGTAGTCTGTGGCGGTTATGATCGAGAGGTAATGGTCGCTGGTGTGGAGGCAACGTACTGAAGGGTTCTATGTTTTGATCGGATCAATTCCGACTGGGTACTGGATACTGGATCGAGCAGTGGTGCCCACAGAAGTGGATTATGGTTTGGTCTGTGCAGTCCGGGATGAACTGAGAGCAGACTGGAGCGTGAGCGTGTGTGTGGATACGATGGGTTATGCTGTAGGACCTTTCTAAAGAACTGAAGGAAGGGTTGGATACTGAGTTATGAGATGATCCGAGCTATGGAAGGACGCGGTACTGATGAGATAGGTTTGACTGGAGTGATGGATGCGATCAGGTCTGGTGATGTACGGTACAAGATAGACTGATGAGCATGATGGCTGTGAGGAGTACTGACTGGATAGTGGACTGTAGAGCTGAATACGTGATGACTGATCTGGGAGTGATCAGTGACTGGTTCTGGGACGACGCTGAGCATGGCTGGCGTACTGATTCTTCTGGATGGCTGGTTGGAGACCAAGCCGTCTCTCTTTGTTCTTGGTCATGTGGGGATGGTTGGCTAAGTGACTAAGGAACAAGGGGATTCGGTTAAGTATCTGATCGAGCTGGCTGGATAAGACAGATGGGAAGCATGGAGACATCAAGGATGGAACGTGGAGGGACCATGAGACAAACAAGCACCAGGGCAGTAAGGTACATGTTTTTTATACTGTCAGTCTTAGTGATTTGCTAGGATGCTGGTTAGGCTTAGTGAACATTGGGAACTGATCTGAACTTCATAGAGGAAAACTGTAATAAAAATCTTAAGTTAGGGAAAAATCGGTTATGGATCATGTTTGATCGAAGGAAGTGAACTGGGATCGTACTGGCGGTAAGGAAAACCGGGTCGGGGCCTTTCACTCGGGTTGCGGCCCTAATTGACATGTCTATCTATGACCATATATGCATTTGAAGGGTAATGGATTAACAACGCCAACCAAAGTCTTTGTATAACGAGAAACTTGCTTGCTTTGATGACCTTTACTTCATGAGTAAATTTTCATGGATGTTAAAGTCATGAGGGATTGTGATGATGTTTAAGTCATGAGTCAATTTTCATTAACGTGTTAATGTAACCACTAGTTTTTTCAACCTAATTTCCTAAGTTATAGAATATATGAGCAATCTACTCCTATAAATTCCAATAGTAGTTAACAGAAAAATTTATAAAATACTAAAGAGTAGGTTTTAAGGATTATAATTAACCATAAAAAATGGGAATGGCCGGTTTCACGGTAGCACTGATGATGATAGGGGTGATAATCTCTCCTTGTCTCTATGGAAAAGAGTTCTCCGATCACCAGGAAATCAAAGTACAAAGTCTTTTGAAGCGGCTCAACAAGATTGCTCTTATGTCCATTAAGGTTAGTTTATACAATAATACAAATTCCATATTCATAAACTCAATGCTTTGGTTATTCGGAGGAAAACTTTACTGAGACTGAATGTTTCACATTAATCTTTGACAGAGCGAAGATGGAGATATAATAGATTGTGTTCCAATACATAATCAACCAGCTTTTGATCACTCTCTGCTTAGAAACCACACCATTCAGGTTTTAACTTCATTTACGATCTGTATATCTTTTGTTTATATATACATGCATGGTGATGCTGAAACGTTAAGTTTTCGCACGTAGATGAGACCGAGCTTCATACCGGAAAGTACGTCTACGTACACCAAGAAAAAGATAAAGGCTACTCAGGCGTGGCACAAGAATGGAAGATGCCCTAAAAATACAGTTCCGATAAGAAGAATAAAGAAAGAAGATATCTTACGATCAAAATCCATTGAGAGTTTTGGGAAAAAGACGAATCCAAGCATCCCTGAAGATAATACGTATGATCCAAGTAGAGGCCATGAGGTACACCTTTTATATATTGTCCTCGTGTTAATTACTCTGCAGTCTCTCTCTTGTCGCTTAACTTACACTTTCCCATTTTTTGGAGCTGGTTTAGTACGCGGTCATGAATTCCATGCAAGGAACGTATTTCGGGACAAAATGTACAGTAAATATGTGGAAACCAGAAGTTCAAGTTCCCGACGAGTTCAGCTTGGCTCAGACTTGGCTCGTGTCTGGAGTTGGCACTACTCGTAACACAATTGAAGCTGGGTTGCAGGTATTGTAATTCTTATCCATCCTTAACTACATCTTGTTCATATTCGAAGTCTTTTTTCATATGCTAAACATCTTAATTAATTAACACTGCCTTTGCTTGCCTTGATCTATAGGTTTTTCCAACAATATATGGTGATAATAATCTAAGATTATTTGTTTACTGGACGGTAAGTTCCCATTTTCTACCTAAACATGTTAAAAAGCTAACCATATAAAAATTTAAACGGCTCACTAGCTAGTATTAGAATTTTTTTTTGAATAAAAGCTAGTAGTAGAGTTTAAGCCTACCTGACTGTTTATTTTGTAGCGTTTAGAACATGGCCATCACTTAATTAGAAACTTAATCTGAATATCCGAATTGTAAAATATTATTATTTTAATTAATTAAAAGTAAATAATAAATTTAATGAACAAGGTAGTGTACAGTTCAATATTATATTAGTGAGGAAAACTCATCAACATCCCCACAATATGGAGATGGTCTTAGGGTTTAGAATCTGATGTTTAAGATGTAAATTTAAACGGTTTGTTAAATTTAAGTCTCTATTTTGAGAAAAAATGATATAAAAGTATCTCTTAATTTATCAAATTTTCAAAAAAAAGTATCTCCTAAATTTTTGTATGCGCGCAGATTTACGAATTTAAAGACGATAATCATAATAAAAAAATTATTTTGAAAATAGGCCGACGGATATCAAAGTACAGGGTGCTACAACAACGCCTGCCCAGGTTTCGTTCAAAGGAGCAATCGTCTCACTGTAGGTGGAGCCTTCACTACCGTCTCACAATACGACGGAGATCAATACGAGCTCTCCATACTTATATGGAAGGTACCAAGTACTAACATATATAAAAAAAAAATTCTTATTTTATTAATGATTTAAGATGTAATTGAGCTGCTCCCTATGTTATATTATATCTGCATCTCAACCCAAAATGAATTGTCGAGTATTTATAGGACGGCGAAAACTGGTGGCTACAGATTGGTGAAGAGCTTGTCGGGTACTGGCCTGGCCAGTTATTTAACTCTCTAGGAAATGGAGCTACTATAGTTCAATGGGGAGGTGAAATCATTAACAGTGAGACCGATGGGAAACACACGAGCACCAACATGGGAAGTGGGCATTTTGCAGATGAAGGTTTTAAGAAAGCGAGCTATTTCAGGAATCTTATGACAATTGATGGAACCAATACTCTGACAGAACCACAAGGAGTTTACCCCTCGACAGGTCATGATAACTGCTACAACATTAAGGCAGGAGATGTTGGAACTTCCTGGGGGGTTAATTTCTTCTATGGTGGTCCTGGCCAGAACGAGAGATGCCCTTGATTTGGATCTATGTGCTCAACAGCTCAAATATTTTGAGGATTTTACATATTTGTTTGTATTTGAATATGAACGTACTTGTGTCCATGAATAACGTGTGTATAAGTGGAATAATAATTAATTTCTCTTGATCTGTCTGCCTACGAGACTTTTATATAAGACAATATATATATACCTTTTACCTATAATCTTATTTATATGTTATAGTGCATTTTTGAAGAATGGCTTGTTTTTTTTTTGTTCAAAGAATGGTTTATTTATCTTGAGTCATATTAATAAGGAACCTCTGTTCATTCTTAACACACAAAAGCCTTTTTGATATAAAAATCAAACTTGACTCTTTTATGGTCGTTGGGTTAGACCAATTTTTTTTGTGTTCAGAATGGAAAAATAGAATAACTGATGAATATTTTTAATTAAAATCAATAATAAGTAATATTAAACTTCCTAGTAATTGAACAACATTCTAAGGTATTCTGATACTTAAAACGCTGTGTGCCTTTATTAAAGAACAATAGAAAATGTTTTTGATTTTTTTTGTTAATTAAAATTTCAAATTCTTACATTTCGATTTCCTTAGATCTTGATACACGCCATGACTTCATACCGGTCAGTATGACTACTCGGGTCTTTATGATTCGATTAAAGGAAGGAGACTTCACTTAAGTATAATAAAAAATGCCACCTGATCATAATAGGGATTCGTTCAACCTCACAACTAAGTCACAATCAGAATAATAAATACAACACGGTAAGCAAATACTAAGCAATTTGTAAAGCGTAAACATTTTATTTTCTAATAATATATACATGCTTAGCAGAAAATCAACTAAAAGGCAACCTGAAATCTTCTGGACAGAGCTAATACATCACAATGTAAACCCTAACTGGAGCATTACATGACAAAGTTCGCCAAAAACCCCCACAACGAATATCGTAATATCAGAAAGTAAAGTAGTATTTCAATTCAAAAAAAAAAAAGTAAAGTAGCCATAATTGACTTTACCAAAAAATAGACTTGTTTTTGACTTTACCAAAAAATAGACATATTGAGTGGAAATAGAATCCATACATACACATGGATATATGGATGCAACGCATTATGACTAAGTCTTTGTACAACCAGAGAATCTTGCTTGCTCTGATGATGTTTAAATCATGAATGACTTATCATTGATTTTGATTTATGACGCGTTGTGATGATGTTTAAGTTTGTCATGCGTCAGTTTTCATTTTCGTTGCAAATGTAACCACTAGAAATTATCTATTTTCTTAGTTTATAAAAATATGAGGAATCAACTCTTATAAACATATATATCTACTAAGATGTTGATAGGATAATATAGAGTACAACAAATTATAACAATGTTTACTTTGCATATATATATTTTTTATAACCGTGGTGTAATCCCAAAAACTTTCTATACCCAAAGACTAATCACCACGAGACCCATAGAAATTCGGTTTTTCTTGTTATTTAAGGTGTCTACGGGTGGCCAAGAGAAATCGAATCCAAAGCGGTATTTTACATATATCTCATCAACTATTTACTATATTTCTATCTCTTCAATCCTGCAACATATTATGTTTAATTAACTGGGACCAAAATTGTTTTATTTATTTATAAAGTTTATGGTGAAAGTGAATTTTCCCTAATTTTAGAGTTTTTAGGTGATTTAGTAAATGAGCAAGATTTGTTTCTGAAAATTTTCATTCTTATTCTAATAGATGGATCTTCCAACCATGTTGGCACCAAATATCATTGACATATATTTTTGTAAGATTTATGTACCTATACTTTTATATGAAACTATATACATATATATTGAGAGATAACTAATATTTTCACATATTTCTAGTATACAATATTCGTGATCTTTTACTATAACTATAACTATTTTATATTTCTATTTTTTTAACTGCACTTTACATTCATGTATCTCCCAAAATGAGACAACAGTTTACAATACAGTTTTGAGGAACATCTAGTAAGACTTTCAATTAGATATTGTTACTTATATTTATATTTATATATATATATATATATATATTATTTATTACATTTAGCTAATATTAGGTTTACTTCCTAAGAAATTAACAACGTAACATACGTTTAAATGTTCTTTTGTAAGAGAGTGTATTTCATTCATTGGAAAGAAATGATGTTCTTTTATGGTTTTATAGACTTATTTTCTATCAAATTAATTTTATTTATGGTTTGATTTACTTTTTATTGGTCTTTATATATTTTAAATGAATTTAAACTATATATACTTGTTTTTTTTTGTCAAAAACTATATATACTTGTTACTTTTATAATTTGTTGTTAGTTTGGTAAGCTTATTTTTAACCAGGAAACTTATATAAGTTTTCAATGATTTTTATATGTAGACTTATTTATATTGCTTGCAGTTTATTTTCAAAAGATAACATATATATTTTAGAAAATAGTTAACATTTTCATTTATATTTATTTTTTTACAATTAATATTTATATCGTGTAATTTTTGTGATTTATGATTTTATGGATTTATCGATACTATTTTAGTTTATATGATTGATTTAGATTTTGATGGGGGGGGGAAATGCATAATAATATAAATAGTCTTTTTCCTTAGTAAAATTAAATCTTAGATTATTGACAAAAACTTATAATAATGTTTTTTTCATATACGAAAAGGGTTATTAATGTTACTTCTTACAAGTTATTATATATACTAATCCAATTATGTCCAAAAATTGTTTTCAAATGCTTAAGATGCACTAATAGTTCAATATTAGTTGCAACCCTCCTATGCAATGATGCTTAATAAGATCATGGTTTTCCTAATTCTCTGTATGGTCATACCAATTGTAGTCGGAACTTTTCCAGGAAAGAGCAAACCTTCCGATTTCCATGAGCAGGAAATCGAACTACGGTTGAAACAACTCAACAAACCGGCCATTAAATCCATCCATGTATTGAGAAAAACATTTATCTCTAATTTTCTATTCCCTTTGTTCTCTTTTGTAATACGTCTTAGTAGTTTTGTTTTGTTTTACTTTATTTGATTGGTAAGTTTCTATGCAAAAATTAGATTTATTCATTTTTGTCTCTTTCTACCCTGCGTAGCTAGTACTACTGTTGAACTATTGGTTGGATTGGTTATAGATTTTAATTAATTATAATCATAATGTAAGCAAATATAAAAATATAAAATTTATCTTTTAAATATTTTTGAGGTTTCACTAAAACTTAGATAAGAGTACAGAAAAAAATAATTTGCAAGATTATTTTGACTAATTGCTTTTAACTTCCTGCATTGATTTCTTTAGAGTCCAGATGGAGATATAATTGATTGTGTATGGATCTACGACCAACCAGCTTTTGATCATCCTTTATTCAAAAACCACACCATTCAGGTTGCTAATACAGTTTTATATTTCTTTTCTCATTTTTCTTTTGAACACACATATTTCTTTTCTCATTAAAAGTTGATATTGTAGTCTTAACATTTCACGTGTTGCACCGTTTTTCTTTAAAAGAGGAGGCCAAGAAGTAACTCGATAAGGGACAAAACAGGAGGTAATAAGACATACATTATACACCAATTGTGGCGAACAAAAGGTGAATGTCCTGAGAACACTATTCCCATCAGAAGAACAACAAGAGATGATCTTATCAGATCAGGTTCCATCAAAAAGTATGGAAGAAAGAGTCCACCACCAACTATTTATCATACTGAAGGTGCTCAGACCGAGGAAGTTCATGAGGTTGGTATACACTGGCCCGGCTCAAATATAAAAAGAGAGCTTAGGCCAGACATATTTCAATAGGCTCCAATTTAAAGAGAAGTATTGAATATATACGTTGAGATTGAACAACATAGTTTTTTAATCAAATTCAATTGTAGCATACGTGTGTGTACGTGGACTATGGTCAGTTCCATGGCAGCAAGAGCCGTATAAGTATATGGAAACCAAATGTTCTAAGGACAAGAGAGTTTAGTTTGGCTCAAACATGGGTTGTTAATGGAGATTGGGACACTGGTTTGAACACTTTGGAGTCTGGTTGGCAGGTAACTACTATTCTTTTTTTGAGGTCACGGTTCATTTTGTTAACCTAATAGTTCTAACTTCATTTTCTTGCTTTAAAAAAGATCTTGCATGCTTTGTATGGTGACAAAAACCCAAGACTTTTCGCTTATTGGACGGTAAGTTCTCTTTTTTTTTTCATATCAATCTTTTAATTGACGACGTTGTATACTAATAATACTTTTCCACCAAAAAAACTTAGGGCGATACATACCGAGAAACCGGATGTTACAATCTTGACTGTCCAGGCTTTGTTCAAGTAAGCAGACACATCTCCCTTGGTGCAGCTCTCAACACTTTCTCAACTTACAACGGTGAACAATACGACTTCCTTCTAACCATTGAGAAGGTATACTTCATTTAGAAGAGATATTAACTAAACATTTTCACAAAGAGGGTCATTTTTTTATTAAGTTAAAACACGTTTTAGGATCAAAAAACTGGACTTTGGTGGTTGAAGTTTGAGACATATCTAATCGGATACTGGCCAAGCTTTATAGTCCCCAAGCTAGCAGCCTCGGCACGAAAGATCGCATGGGGAGGTGAGATTGTGTATTACACTAGTGGCCGGGGGACACATACGCTTACGCAAATGGGGAGTGGCCATTTTGCAGAGAAAGGGTTTAGGAAGGCTGCTTACTTCAATAGCTTAGAGTACATAGATACTTCTAACTATCCGATTACACCCTCTCCACAAAATCTTGAAGCTACTGTGACTCGGCCTGAATGCTATAACCTTCAAGTTGGCTCTAGCCAGAGGTGGGGAACTTACTTTTTCTATGGTGGACCTGGTCGCAATCCTCATTGTCCATGAGCCTAGATTAAGCCAAAACTAAAATGTCTTATATAAATGTCAAAAATATATAAAATAAATTCGTTTAGCAAAAAAAAACCTGCAAGAGACATAAATTAAAGATTGACACTTTCCGCATCAGAATCCAAAACCAACTAACTGTTGAAAAATAAACTTCATTTGGATCAAACATTATTGGGTTAAACATTATTGGATCCAAAACTTAGCCCAAATTCTAGAAAAATCATCCACCTCCTTAAAATAAAAATCTAAATATTCTTATAAAATTATCTAGAAAATTAGGATAAAATAATTTAGATATTATGTTAGAATTATCTAGGTTTAGAATTAAAATATTTGAAATATTTTGTATAATGAAGGCTATAAATACCTCCACTCTCTTCTCATTTTGCATCACCAAGAAAAAAAACAAAGCTTGTAACAAGTAATAAAAATCTTCTTCTAAGTTATAAAATCTTTCTTCTTCACAAAGTTTCTTTCTCTTCAAACACTTAAAACACTTTCTCCATCTCTACAAAGTTTTTCATTCCAACAAAGTGGTATCAGAGCTACAAGTTCCTTTTGAAGATGGCAAACAATGGTGTTCCCTTCCAAGTTCCATTGCTCACTAAGAGCAACTATGACAATTGGAGTCTTAGGATGATGGCTATCCTAGGAGCACATGATGTGTGTGAGATAGTCGAAAAAGGCTTCAATGAACCGGAGAATGATGGTGGTCTTTCTCAAACTCAAAAGGATGGTTTGAGAGATTCAAGGAAGAGAGACAAGAAGGCTCTCTGTCTAATCTATCAGAGGTTAGATGAAGATACATTTGAGAAGGTTGCTGGTGCAAGGACGTCCAAAGAAGCATGGGAGAAGCTTCAGACATCTTACAAGGGAGCGGAACAAGTTAAGAAGGTACGTCTTCAAACTCTAAGAGCAGAATTTGAAGCATTGCAAATGAAGGAAGGAGAACTCATCTCAGATTACTTCTCAAGAGTCTTGACTGTTACTAATAACCTAAAAAGAAATGGTGAGAAGTTAGATGATGTAAGAATCATGGAGAAAGTTCTTAGATCATTGGATTCAAAATTCGAGCATATTGTCACCGTGACTGAAGAGACAAAGGATTTGGAGACTATGACGATGGAGAAAATTCTTGGATCACTACAAGCTTATGAAGAAAAGAAGAAGAAGAAAGAAGATATTGTGGAGCAAGTTCTCAAGATGAGAATTGATCACAAGGAAGAAAGTCGCCGAAGCAATCTAAGACGTGGTGGCGGTCATTTCCGAAGACGAGGTTGTGGTGTAAATGGACGAGGTTGGAGACCATATGAAGACAACTTCAACCAAAGAGGAGATAATTCATCAAGAGGTCGTGGAAGAGGAAACCCAAAATCAAGGTACGATAAATCAAGCATCAAATGCTATAGTTGTGGGAAATTTGGACATTATGCTTCTGAGTGCAAAACTCCAAACAACAATAGAGTTGAAGAGAAGTCCAACTATGTTGAAGAAATGAGTAAAGAAAAAGATATGCTATTGATGGCTTACAAGAAGGATGAACCAAATGAGGTTCACAAGTGGTACCTTGATAGTGGTGCAAGCAACCATATGTGTGGGAATAAAAGCATGTTCGTGGAGCTCGATGAATTAGTAAAAACCAATGTGGCTTTGGGAGATGAATCGAAGATGGAGGTGAAAGGTAAAGGAAATATTCTCATCTGCTTGAAGAATGGAGATCATCAATTCATTTCGAATGTTTACTACATTTCAAGCATGAAGACCAACATCTTGAGCCTAGGACAACTCATAGAGAAAGGTTATGACATTCGACTAAAAGATAAAAGCCTTTCCTTAAGAGATAATGCAAATAATCTCATCACAAAGGTGACAATGTCAAGCAATAGAATGTTTGTCCTAAACATTCAAAATGACATTGCACGATGTCTCAAGAAGTGCTACAAGGAGGAATCTTGGCTTTGGCATCTTCGATT
>NC_027751.1:3091555-3091877 GCF_000695525.1 Brassica oleracea var. oleracea
AGTATGTGGCAGCTACTTCATGTGTTTGCCATGCTATTTGGTTACGAAACTTGCTAAAGGAGTTGAACCTACCACAAGAGGAGCCAACGAAGATCTTTGTGGATAATAAGTCGGCAATAGCATTAGCAAAAAATCCAGTCTTCCACGATCGGAGTAAGCACATCGATACTCGTTATCACTACATAAGAGATTGTGTTACCAAGATGGATGTGCAATTGAAGTATGTGAAGACAAATGATCAAGTAGCTGATATCTTCACTAAGCCACTCAAGCGAGAAGACTTCATCAAGATGAGGAGCTTACTCGGAGTAACCAAATCAAG
>NC_027751.1:3091928-3092946 GCF_000695525.1 Brassica oleracea var. oleracea
TAATCATGTGTTGATCCAAAACTTAGCCCAAATTCTAGAAAAATCATCCACCTCCTTAAAATAAAAATCTAAAATAAAAATCTAGATATTCTTATAGAATTATCTAGAAAATTGGGATAAAATAATCTAGATATTATGTTAGAATTATCTAGATTTATGATTAAAATATTTGAGATATTTTTTTATAATGGAGGCTATAAATACCTCCACTCTCTTCTCATTTTGCATCACCAAGAAAAAAAAACAAAGCTTGTAACAAGTAATAAAAATCTTCTTCTAAGTTATAAAATCTTTCTTCTTCACAAAGTTTCTTTCTCTTCAAACAGTTAAAACACTTTCTCCATCTCTACAAAGTTTTTCATTCCAACACTAACCAGAACGATAAGTTTGATCCAATTCGAGATAGAGATCACAACACCGACATATGGAAGGGTTTTGGATTCATAAAGATCGAAACTTTACAGTAATGAAGTTGTTCCAAGTCTTAGATAAAACACAAACACACGAAACTTAAAAGAGTTTGGGCCTGTTTGTTTTTCCATCTGGATGGATCATCTGGATGAAGATGAGAGTTTTGTTTGTTTAGGCACTAAAAGTGCAACTCATTCAGATGGATCATCCGGATGACTTTTGAAAATTTAGGCTTAATTTTAAAGTTCATTCAGCTGAACCAATTTGGATCATTTGAATGAAGATGGTTCATTCAAAATTGTATAATGTCTATTATACCCCTAATGTAATTCACAAATTACAAACCTAAACATAATATCATTTTTGACACAAACTAAAACTGATAAAACTACAAAAACACTTTTTCCCGTGCTAAAAACTATTTTTTCACGCCAAAACCCCAAAACGCATTTTCCCGCTAAAATTGCAAAAAAAATGTTTTCACGTCAAAATTGCAAAAACGTGTTTTTCCGCAAAAACTGAAAACATGTTTTCATGCCAAAATCACAAAAAAATGTTTTCACGCCAACACCCCCAAAATACATTTTTCCGTCAAAACACAAAAAAA
>NC_027751.1:3093197-3097000 GCF_000695525.1 Brassica oleracea var. oleracea
GTTTTCCCGCCAAAATCGCAAAAACGTGGTTCCCTCCAAAACCGCAAAAACGTGTTTTCTCGCAAAAAACGTGTTTTTCCGCCAAAACCGCAAAAACTTGTTTTCTTGCCAAAACCAAAAAATTGTATTTTCCCGCCAAAACCGGAAAATATCGTTTTTCCGCCAGAACCGAAAAATCTTGTTTTCCGCCAAAACATAAAAAATGTGTTTTCTCGCTAAAACCGAAAAAACTTGTTTTCCCGCCCAAACCGAAAAAAGAAAACTCGTTAATTTTGAAATAATTCTAATGTAAATATATTAAACTAAATAATTAAATGTAATATAGTTAAAATTAATATTAAACATATGATTAAATCAACACAAGGATATTTTGGTAATTTCTTTACTAAACTCATTTGAATGGGAATGAAAATAAAAAAACAAACATAAGATCCATTTAGATGATTCATCTAGATGAGCTATGTAGATGGACAAACAAACAATCACAAAAATCTGAATGGATCATTTGAATAGATCATACAAATGAATCATTTGGATGGAGATGGCAAATGGTGAAACAAACAGCCCCTTTGCATGTTGAAGGGTTTTGAGTCTTTTGCACGTCTCTGGTTGCATAAGCAGCAGGGCCGAGAGGCTCCTGTTTTCTTGCTCTTGGCTTCGCTTTCCTCCATTTTTACTACTAGTGGCCGTTGTGAAACTCGGAGTGATAGAGAAACGGCCGCGTTATGTACATACATGGGCGTTTAAGTGCCTTGAGAACTCATTCTCTCTTTAGTTTGTATAACAATTATTAAAAAAAAAAATGTAATATATTTAAAAAATTTTGGATCTGAATTCGGATATCCAAACTTGAAAATCAAGATATAAGAGAAGAACCTCCATCGGGGTTCTTGATATATATGTTGGAAAAAACCCACATTGGAGATGGTCTAAGATTTTAGTATCCGGATCCAGAATCTGTCAGTTTAAATATCCAGAATTTTCAGAATCGGATAGGGATATTAAATAATAATTTTACCCCTATTGTAAATTACCTGTAAAACTTTTATTCGGGGTTTGATTACGTTTTAAGTTTAGTCAAAACTATAATTAAAATCCCACAAAAATTTTGTTCTACAAACCAATTTTTTTGGTTAAATCTATACAATAATTAGAAACTTTACAAGTGACACAAAAATATAGAACAGCTAGCGTGCACTCAAAACAAAAGGAAAAAGCAACGGGTAAACCAAGTTGAATTTGTGCCGTTTTAATAATTCTAATCTGACCAGTAATTTCAGTATTTAATGTATGTTACCCGTAATTTTGTTTTAAGTATTGACTACGATTGATATATATATTTGTTTTCTTTTCAAATAGGATGTATCTGTTTTTGAAATATTAATATTTACTAAAAATATTGTTTAAAATATATGATATATTTTATGTATTGTATTAGTTAATAATGATAAATTGTAAAAAAAAATTAATTGTATTTTTTTGAATTTCTATTAATTTGAAATTATAAGGAATATGGTTATAGTCAAAATTTAGTTTGTTTTTAATGTGTCAAAACACCAAAATACATTTTTTTCATAAACACATAGAATATCATTTAGAGTGTTATTGGTTGTATATGTTGAAGGTAACTCCATTAGAATTTGAAATTTTGATTCACTTACAATTTAAGACATGCTAAAATGTATATATATATATATATATATATATATCATTTTTAAAAAAAATTGATTCATTTATACTTTAAGATTTTTTTGGTCAAATACAATTTAAGATATATGATTTAGAAAAAAATAAATAGGTATCATTGTATTTATGAATTTAACATGATATCATTTGATTTTTGTAACATAATTGAGCCCTTTTAAAAATGATTCTAACTTGAAATATGATTCCAAAAACACCAAACTATATAAAATTTTGTAAATAAGTAACACAACAAAACTTCATTACGGTGATGATTGGTAACAGCTGTAAAAGCTGTACACAACCATATTTTTATCTACAGTAAAAAAATAAAAGCATTCAAACTTTAGTTTTCATTTTAAAACAGCGACAACAAACTTTTATTTTAGTTTATGGCTTTAGAGAGCAAGTTTTCTAGAGCACTACCTCAATTGCTTTCAATAATAATTTTCCTCTTTATGTTATCCTTTCTTTCTAAAGTATACGTAATATATATATATATATATATATATATATATATATATATATATTTTAATACATATTTACATGTATAACTCAAGAGTATGACAATTAATGTGGAGAATACATACATATATATATATATATATATATATATATATATATATATATATACTTATATGTTATACAACTATAAATTTCATAAATATAAATAAAACCTCACATATGTTGATTATATATGATACTTGACTATTATATTCATTTACTTAAAATAAGCATTTGATAATTGTATAATAATTAATCAGTTCATAAAATGTGATTAAGTACTACTCTCTCTATTTTAAAATGATTTATGTTTTTTAAAAAGTTTTGTTTAAAAAAATATATTTTTCTATTTTTAATAATTTTTAATAAGAAATCACAGTAAATTGTAAACTTTAAAAATAATTATATTTATTAATTTTTATTAGTTAAAAGTTATATAAAATAGTTAATCACAAAAATAATATATTTAGTTCAGATTTAGTATATTTTATTAATATGCATAAAAACTCTAAAACCTCGATCATTTTGAAACAGAGTAAATATTTCTCAAATTAATTTTGATTTCTATTTAATTTCATATTATAATAAATATATAGATAATACCTGGTAATCATATTTTCTTTAAGAAACTCACAGAAAAAATTCTACAGCTACAATACTACAGCTACAACATAAAATCTTATAGCTACAGCATAAAATCTTATAGCTTCAATTCTGCAGAATTTTTTTTTAAAGTTACTGCCATAACTAATTAAGCCTACATTGATCTTGTTTTCAATTGTTAATTTGTTACATGTATTGATCAATGTTGGCTGAATTGGTTAGGGCTAAACGGATCGGGTATCCGGATAATTTTAAGGTATCCGGATCCTTATCCGGCGGATCCATAATTTTACTATTTTTGTCCGGATCCGGGGTTCTCGGATATCTGGGCGTCAGATATCCTTCTAAAAATTGTAATATCCGGCGGATATCCGAATTCGGATCTAGATCCTTAAAATATAAATAAAAATAAAAATATTAATATATATAAAATATTAACAATAATTTAAAAATAAATATATATATATATAATGTTTTAATTATTTCTATGTATAATATTACAAAATTTACATAAAATTTATATATATACTATTATCAAAATAAAAATCTATTAAATAAAATTAGTTTTTAAATATAGATATAACTATTTTTGAAATAGTTATTAATAAAACTTACGGATTCGGATATCCGGACTAAAAATTTAAGATATCCGGATCCAACATTTTACTATCCGGATCCGAATTCGACCCTTCCGGATATCCGGATATCCGTATTTTTGGATCTCGGATCGGATCCGGATCGGATCTCGGATAAAAGTCTCATGCCTAGTTAGGGCTATAGCTTTAAAAATAATTGGGTTCTGTTTTAATTAAAAAAATAAAATCTTGCATTAGAGATTTTGTCTCATGCTTACGGATGTAGGTGATGTCTCGAGTTTTAACCCGATTATCTAACTGCAAGTGCACAGTAAAGTACGCAGTAGTAATGCGGGATCGAATCCACAGGGACCGATGATCACACGTAGAGTTGCAGACAAGTTAATAGCTACAGCGAATCAAGATATATTTTTGATG
>NC_027751.1:3097012-3120137 GCF_000695525.1 Brassica oleracea var. oleracea
TAGAATTAACCTACTTCCGTAGCGCTAATTCTCTATGTTATAGAAATCTCCACACTAACTTCCGCTGAGTTTCAATTTCTAAACAAGCATTAAGAACAGGTTCAATATGTTCACAAAGCGCAATAACATCAACTTCCGAGGGTTAAGGACACTTTGCTCATCTAAAGTATTTTCGGAAGTTCAAACAATCACTTTCGGTGCATCAAACAATCTGAAATCATGAACTAAGTGATCAATTCAGTTCAAGCAGTAAGAAATCCATTAGATGAAGAACCAAAACGTAATCCCTTAGTCTACACACGTTTTATGGATCAAAACATCAAGAAATCCCCTATGAGAACCCCTAAACCCAACTAGATGACTACTCACACATAACTAAGCAAGAACAAAACGATTTTGATGAAGAAAACATGATAAGATTGTATTAAAACAGAGTAAAGGTTCAGAAGATCTTCTCCAAATGGTTTTGAGATGAACTCCTTTACAAATCTTCACAAATCACACCAAAACAAGTACAAAACACTCAAATCTTCTCTCTAGAACTTGTAAATCTCCTCCTTGGTCGCCCCTGGTCTTTTCTGAGTCTCCAAGGTCCTCTCCACTTCTGAATTATTGAGGGGAGTGGGTAAAAAGGAGTGAAAAGCTCGTTTGTGCGTGTGGAGCCCGTAGAGCAAGGGATCGGTCGATCCACATGGACCGGATCGGTCGATCTGTTGCTGTGATCGGTCGATCCACATAGACTGGATCGGTCGATCTGTGGCTCTGTGCGATCAATACTTCTCGTTCGGTCCATTGTTCGGTCCATCTTGCTTCTGAATAAATCCCGAATGCGTTCTTTTCTTTCAAGCTATCTAGTAACCTGCATATTACACTTAAGAACACCAAAACGCATCAAATAGACCAAAACATTAATTAAAATCGACCATTTAATTGCTCCAAAACGAGTTTAAAACCGTTAAAAATACGGAATATCAGTAGGCTCACTGTTTTCAATTGTTACGGATGTAGGCTCATTTTTTCAATTGTTAATTTGTCTCTAATAATTTTACGGATGTAGGCTCATTGTCTCATTTTTAAAATAATTAATGGGATATTGTTTTCAATTAAATTAATGGTTACGGATGTAGGCTCATTGTTTTCAATTGTTAATTTGTCACTAATGCAAAATCTTTAGATTTTTCTTTTTGAAAAAATTCAATGAGATTCTGTTTTACTTATGTGTACTATCATCTAATAATAAAAATGTCTATCATATTGTGATCAATCTATTTTACACATTAAACTAAATTCAGTCTGAAAAAAAAAAAACTAAATTCAGTCATCCTGAGGATTCATCCTGCAGTCTCAAATCAATACTCATCTCTAAACCGAGTTATAAGATTGAGGAAATGAGACTAGATACACCAAGAAGCTCCTCTCTCTCTATCTCTATTTCTCACCAACCCAATCTCTCTCTTTCTCATCTCATCTCGAACTCTCGCTCTTTCTGTTTCTGTAACAGAATCGTTAGGAGGAAGACGACGATGAAGATATCTTGAGCTCCACCAGCTAATTACCCTTTTGACACTTAGTTTTAACTTTTAACCAAAGACTCCATCACGTGCATATAAGACCGGGAAAATGACTATTTTCCTCTCCTACTATTAGCGTCGTGTCTTTTTATACTCAAACAAAATATAAGTGTTAAATACGACATAAACTAAAAATTAATTTGAATTATACACCTGAATTCTAAACCGTGTATGTAAAATCTATATTTGATTAACATTGCGTTAGTCAACCGTTAAATTGAACAAAACGACATTATTTGTAACTCAGGAAATTTTAAAAATTTGACATTTCTCGGAGTCGAATCTTGATCCAGTGGATATAGTATGGATGTAGTTACCATTGTGCTACAATGCTACCAATGGGTGCTTATTAGATTTAAAATATAAGTATCTTTTATCGGTATATCCTAAGGAAAGAATTATTTTTGTTTACATATTTTATTTATTACAAGATATAATTGAATCAATAATTTCTGTACTTTAAGTTTTTCTTTTACACTTTTACACATGTAATCAAAACTAAAATGACATTTTATAGGTTATTCAATCTAGTTTTAAAATGATATTTCTCAAACAGTTATCTAATTTTAAATTTAAAAATCCATATATAATACTTCTTAAAAATAAAAACTTAAATTTTCAAATAAAAAGTGTAAACAAATCTATATTAAATTTAAAATACGTAAACAGTGTACACAAATCTAAATAAAATTAAATTTGTGTATTTAAAATTTTATTTAGATTTTTTTACACTTTTTATTTGAAATTTTAAGTTTTGATTTTGAAGAAAAAAATAATAATCACTATTATATATGGATTTTTAAATTTAAAATTAGATAAGTATTTGAGAAATGTCATTTTAAAACTAGATTGAATAACTTATAAAATGTCATTTTAGTTTTGACTACATGTGTAAAAGTGTAAAAAAAACTTAAAGTTCATAAATTATTGATTCAATTATATCTTGTAATAAATAAAATTTGTAAATAAAAATAATTATTTCCTTAGGATATACAGATAAAAGGTACTTATATTTTAAATCTAATAAGCAAACAATGGAAGCGTTGTAGCAAAGTGGTAACTACATCCATACTATATCTACAGGACCAAGGTTTAATTCCCATAAATGCAAAATTTATAAAATTTCCTCAGTTACAAAACGACTGTCATTTTGTTCAATAATTTTATATAAACGGTTTAGAGTTCACTGTTCAGGTCTATAATTCAAATTAATTTTTAGTTTCCGTCGTATTTAGCACGCGAAAATTAGGGGTCGAAAATGGCCCTTTTTCCCTATAACACGCACATCATTTAACTTGAGTAAACCTTATGTCGGATATAGAGTCTTTATCATAAGATCTGATGACACTTCTACACTATCAAATATGAATAACATATGATTTAAGTAGAGACCAAGTACGATGAAGGATTGAGCGTTTGGTTTAACAGAATATAAAAACAGTTAGCGTAGGAAAGTAGTCTACCCTTTAGATGTACAAAAAGGTTTTTGATGAATAAATTTTATAACACTCATTCAAAAAAAAAACTGAATAACAATATATAAAAGATCGTAAGTACAAGAACCAATAACAATAGATTTCAAAATCTTTTAAATATAACAAGTAATAACAATATATTTTAATTAAATTTTCAAATCAGTTAAATGAATAACACTAGATTATAAACCTACAGAATTAAATTTAATCTACTATATATATATATATATCCAATAACACTTCCTTAGTTGTGCCCGCTGCTGTCTGCTGACAACAATTTGCCTGGTCATGTTACGTGTATCATCATGAATACATAAAAGTCATCTAATATATTCAAAATAATAATAAAATTTAATTCAGAAAATGTCATCTTATATATAGAAGTATTCTGTAGCTGGAGCATTACTTGAGATAATGGAAAACAAAGTCAAGCTGTGTACTTGTATGACAAGAGAAACTTGCCTGCTTCGATGGCGTTTAATTTTGAGTCAGTTTTCATGGATTTTAAAATCATGTGGGGCTGTGATGATGTTTAAGTCATGAGTCTATATTCATTAATAGTGTTAATGTAATCACTAATGTTTTTCTTTTATCCAATTTCTTAATTTATATAATATATGAGCAATCTACTCCTATAAATTTCATTGATAGTTGATAGAAAATTCTAAAAATTACTGGAGTACTTTCAATTCTAAGGATTACAATCAACCATAATGGGAATGGCCGGTTACACAGTAGCACTGATGATGATAGGAGTGATTATCTCTCCTTGTCTCTATGGAAAAGAGTTCTCCGATCACCAGGAAATCAAAGTACAAAGACTTTTGAAGCGGCTCAACAAGCATGCTCTTATATCCATTAAGGTATATATTGTACAAATTCCATATTCATAAACTCAATGCTTTGATTATTCGTGGGAAAACTTTACTGAATGTTTCACTTTAATGTTTGTGAAGAGCGAAGATGGTGATATAATAGATTGTGTTCCTATACATAGTCAACCAGCTTTTGATCATCCTCTACTTAAAAATCACACCATCCAGGTTTGACTTTCATTTACAAGCCATCTTTTGTTTATATATGCATGCATGATGATGTTTTCTATTTGCTTAAGTTTTAAAAAAATTTGATGCATGATGATGTTGAAACGTCAAGTTTTTGCACGTAGATGAGACCGAGCTTTATACCGGAAAGTACATCTACGTACACCAAGAAAAAGATAAACGCTACTCAGGTATGGAACAAAAATGGAAGATGCCCTATAAATACAGTTCCGATAAGAAGAATAAAGAAAGAAGATATCTTACGATCAAAATCCATTGAGAATTTTGGGAAAAAGACGATGACTCCAGGCATCCTTTTATATGGTTCAAGTAGTGTTCTTGAAGATGATCCAAGTATAGGCCATGAGGTACACTTATTGTTCTTGTTTTAATTACTCTCTAGTCTCTCTTGCGGCTTTATTTACACTGTTCTCTTTTTGGAGCTGGTTTAGTACGCGGTCATGAATGCCATGAACGGATTGTATTTCGGGACACAATTTTCAGTGAATATCTGGAAACCACAAGTTCAAGTTCGCAACGAGTTCAGCTTGGCTCAGACTTGGCTCTCGTCTGGAGCTGGCACTGCTCTTAACACAATTGAAGCTGGTTTGCAGGTCTTGCGGTAGTCCGTATATTACATCATTCATATGCAAAACATCTTAATTAACACTACATTTGTTTTCCGTAATCTATAGGTTTATCCAGGAAAATATGGTGATAATAATGTAAGATTATTTGTTTACTGGACGGTAAGTTCTCATTCTCTACCTCAACATGTTAAAGCTAATCATTAAAACATTTAAACGGCTCAGTAGCTAGTTTTAGCTAATTTTCGACTTTAAACCTGAATAATTATTTTGTAGAGCTTAGGTTTTATAGTCCGGTGTTTAGCATTTTTTAATGGTGTTTAGCATTTAAATTTAGATCTGGAGTATAAAATATATGCTACTTTTTTAGAAAAAAAAAACAAGTTTTGTTATAAGAGTGTCTCTTTTTTTATGCGTGCAGATTCACGAATATATTAAAGATGATAATCATAATTTAACCTTTTTTGTTGAAAATAGGCCGATGGATACCAAAGGACAGGGTGCTACAACACCGACTGCCCAGGTTTCGTTCAAAGGAGCAGTCTTGTCACAGTAGGTGGAGCCTACACCACCGTCTCAGAATACAACGGAAATCAATACGAGCTCTCCATGCTTATATGGAAGGTACTAAAGAACTAACATATATAACGTGTTTTCTACAAAAAAACATATATAATGTCTTTTTCTCATTTTTATAACAATATAATTGAGTTTCCCCTATACGTACGTTATATGATATCTGCATCTCAACCCAAAATGGATTGTCGATTATATCTAGGACAGCGGAAACTGGTGGCTACGGATAGGTGAAGAGCTCGTCGGGTACTGGCCTGGCGAGTTATTCAATTCTATAGGAAGTGGAGCTACGAGAGCTCTATGGGGAGGTGAAATCATTAACGCGAAGACTGGTGGGCAACACACTGCCACGGACATGGGAAGTGGACATTTTGCAGATGAAGGTTTTGGGAAAGCGAGCTTTTTCAGGAGTCTTATGACGGTCGATGGATCCAATACTCTGAGAGAAGCACAAGGACTTTACCCCCAGATTACCAATTCTAACTGTTACAACGTTAAGGCAGGAGATGCTGGAACTAAGTGGGGGGTTTATTTCTTTTACGGTGGCCCTGGCCTGAACGCGAGATGCCCTTGATTTGGATCTGTGTGCTCAAATATTTTTAGTATTTTACGTACATGGCTGCATGTATCTGACTATGAACGTATGAGTAAGAAAAATAATTCACGTCATAGAAGTTAATAATATGTGTGTAAAAAGCTTTTCGAATTTCGCGTGTCTGTACTTTAAATAATAATAATATATATGTTTGACAAGATCTTCAGTTCATTTGCTCTTGATCTGCTTATGAGGCTTTTATATACGAGGATAAATATTTTCTACCAAACCCTACCCTGATAGGAAGCTGTAGGTTTTATAAATCAGAGATTCTATAAGTTTTATAAATCAAAGGGCCCTTATCAATTTCACGAGGATAGTAGGAAATATTACTCCCTCCGTTTTTATTTACATGACCTTTTAGAACTTTTTTTTTGTTTTGAAATAGTTGACGTTTTTCAGAAATCAATGCAAAATCTAATGGTAAATGACTTTACTTACTCTTGCATTGTTATTATACATTTCGGTCAACAATCTTAAGTTTCAAATGAAACAACACGTACTCTATGTGTTTTATGAGAGATGGAAATTTCAAGCCAATAAACAATTTAATAATTGAAGAAACAAATTAATAGTATTAGCACAATTGTTATTTTTATTCTTTCAAACCACGGAATGATTAAGAAATAGAAATTGGAATCAGTTACATTTGACTAAATAGTGATGATAATAATGATTTACAATAAATTGTCAGCATTGAATATATAACCAAAAGGATAGAAAATGTATTGTATCAACTACCTTAATCTACGTGAAAGGTTCTAAAACATCATATATAATCGAACGACAAAGGGAATCCTAGGTGTGGTTACAGTAACTGTTACTGTAATAATATTGGTTACAGAGGGAATCCTTATCTTCCTAGTGGATGTGTTGGTAAGATATTGATCTAACAACGGATTTATATCTCTCTTTGTAAGTGTTTACCATTTGTTGAATCTATCTTTACCAGTTATAATCATAGCTAACTAGCATGGTTCTCATCTTGCAGAAGTTATTAGGGTCTTATTGTTGAGGCCAAAGACAAAGGTGTAGAGATAGCTACTGCTGTGGGGAAACAAATGCTTGAGAAAAACGTGTTTATATTTGGAGCTGTTGACTATGATGAAGCGTCTACAACCGAGAAACTTCATCAATCGATTAGCTACAGAACACACTTGTGCGGTGTGCTTATCAAAAGTATGTCACTTCGTCCCTTAAATGTTTTCAGTTAGACTAACAAATTGTGATTTAATATAACATTTTCAGTTATACGATTCTCATCTTAACCTGAATAGGTTAGCCTCTGAAACCGAGATTGAGGAGTTTATTCATTTGGATATGGTGAGTACGAGATACCCTTTCCTTAAGATAGAAGACAGAAGAGTATATATAAAGGGTATGTTGATTATTTTTCTTCTCAGGGTAATGAAGTTGATTGGAGCTCCATGCATAAACAGTCTATAGAGTATGCAGAAGCTAAGAAGAGCACAATGAAAAGTATGGTACTTCACTTGAACTATTTTATATCTTTTTTTCACTCTTTTTATCATTAATTCTATTCTCTCTCATACTTTATCAAATTGCAAAGTTCAAACTCTCTGAGATTTTAAGCATGTGTGTTACTACCATATTATGATTCATTATGTTTATATTGTTTTTTTTTTGGGTAGTGTTAAGGTGCAGGAGAAATAGTGGAGATTGGGGACGTAAAGCACATAGCGGAAGAGAAAGAGTTGATGGGAGAGAAAGTTGAGAAACTGAAAGAGGAAAAATGTTATAAACACCATACTTTGTCTTCTTTCATTATGATGGTTGTCATCTTATGCTTATCATGTGTCTTATAACTTAATACAACCTCCAGTAATGTTACTTTCAGCCATGCTTAGCCTTTTTTTTTTAACAACGATGATGTCCTATGAAGTTGAATGAAGTCCTAATAATAACTATCAACGATTGGGATAATTAGTGGCTTTAATGTAAAAATCCAAAAATTGCGGTTTTGATTATTAAATTGGAGAGGTTTTGGCAGCGTACACAAGGGTAATGAAGAATAGAGCTGTTCGCTCTAATTTTAGAAGAGACAGTATAATAATTCACAAGTAACTTTCGAGTGATTGCTCGTTGAAGATGTACTGGCCTTAGAGAGGGAAAAAAAAAATAAGAATAGTTTTTTGTTCCCATAAATATTTGCCTTTGAACATTGGTAAAAAATATAGACTTTTTCTTGGGTTCACCTCCTAGGTAAACCTTTAGGTTCACCAACCAATAGAAAATTGTCATTTTAGATCTAGTATCTTTTAATTAAAGAAACAAAATAACTTGCCAAATTATATTATGTTTTTAAAATAAAAAATAAAAAATTAAATAAATAAAAATAACAATAGTTCTAAAAAAAGATTATTTAAAAAAAATATTTATTTTTAAGATTTAGAGTTTAGTGTTTAAGATTTATAATTTATAATTTAGAATTTAGAATTTATCCAAATGTTTAGTGTTTTTCCAAGGGTTTAGTAGGGTTTAGTGTTTTGTTGACAACATTATTTTTTTTTAATTCATTTTTTATATATTATTTTTAATTATTTTTAAATTTTATTTTGAAAAAATAATATAATTTGCCAAGTTATTTGGTTTCCTTAATTTAAAGATACTAGATTTAAAATGACAATTTTCTATTGGTTGGTGAACCTAAAGGTTCACCCTAGGGGTGAACCCAAGAATAACTCAAAAATATATATCAGAATTAAATAAAACATTTTTTGCCAATAAATAATCTATTTACCTTTAAAGTATAGTAACTGATTTTATATAACAAATAAATAATAGCTTTACAGCAATTAAAAATTACTTTATATTTGGTTGACAAAAAAAAGGACAAATTACTTTATATTTTCTCCATCTAAAATAGTTTGAGCATATAATAATATCAAGTTATACTACCTAAAAATAAAATCCTACAAAGTTATTATTTGTTTAGATAATGACTACCTAATAAACCATTATTATATAAATTATACTATCCAAACTAAATGCAATATTATGGTAGTAATATATATATATATATAACAATATATAACAATCGCGCAGCATAGCGCGGGTATTAACCTAGTATTCTTAATACTAGAAAGTAAAGTAGCCATCTTTGACTTTACCACACAAAAAGGACAATTTGAGAATCAACAACAACGTCCTGTGGAGATCGAATCCATACATACACATGTGTATATGGATTTTGGAGTTTAATTAGTTCTTTCAAAATTTTCGTTTGTGAAATGTTGCTTTTGGAGTTTTCCCTAGGTGATTTAGTAGATGAGCAAGATTTGTTTCTGAAAAGTTTCATTTCGTATTCCACTAGATGGATCTTCCAACCATGTTGGCATCAAATATCATGTACATATATTTTCTAATTTGTATGATTCATGTATTTTATATGAAACTGTTTACATATATGTAGAGATAATTAATATTCTCACATATTTCCAATATTATATTTTCATGATCTTTTATTATAACTGGTGTATATTTCTATTAAGTTCAATTTCGATAAACAGCTAAATTAGATAATTTACTTATATTTATAAAAAAAAATAGTTAGTACATTTAACTAATATTAGGTTTACTGTTTTAAGAAATTAATAAGATACGTGACTCGGTCTGAGAGCTATAACCTTCAAGTTGGCTCTCTAGCCAGCGGTGGGGAACTTACTTTTTCTACCTGGTCGCAATCCTCATTGTTCATGATGAGCCTAGATTAAGCCAAAACTAAAATATCTTATATAAATGTAAAAATATATAAAATAAATTCGCTGAAAAGGCCTAATTAACGTCTAATAATTCTTGAACATTGCAAAAAGACAAAAAAAAAAAAAAAAAAAAATTCTCTTGAAGGCATAACTTGTACAACAAGGGATTTCAAACTTTCTATAGAATCAATCATCATGACTTATATGAGTTTCGTAGCTCTCTCTCTCTCTCTCTCTTCTAAACTTAGAAATCAAGAGATCCACATTGTTTGCTCTCTAAAGATCTCCCAGCAGATGCAGGCTTCTTTGTTTCCTTGTGATGATCACCATTTGCGCCTCCTCGCGCTCTTCCAATACCCATCTTAGGCAAACCACGGTTCAGTCCATCCAACAAAACACAAGCTTTACACCATTTCTGCATTTCATTTGTAATCCAAACAAGCAAACATTAACAACATTCCTTGATGTGATAAGAGAGAGTGTCTTTTGTTTGCAAGTCTTCTCACCTGGCTAGAGATATAACCGCACCGCTCGCAAGTCCCTTGCTCAGGCATCTTTGTAGTTGTTGCAATTCTAAAATCTTCACCAGATTTTATGATGTCTAGAATCGCCCTTGGCCTGCATTTTTGTATAAGTTAGACATCTCTTACGTTTACTAATTTGATAAAGAAAGGTCGAGCAAGAAGACCTTAGTCTCTCCAAATCTTTGATGAACTCACGGGCGAAGCCACGATACGCATTAGGAGAGTATATACCTGAAGATTCATCTAAATCACTTCAGCAAGGATTTGGAGAGACGCCAAATAAAGATTACAAGAGATCTGCTGTCATGAAACTTCAAGAAGGCTAATGAAAATGCACACTTACATTCGGTGGAGAAGTAGTCCAGCTTCTTGAAATAAGCATACGTGTGTACTATGTTAAGGTAATCACAACATCTTTAGTTGACAAGTTCCAGCGATATAAACAAAAAAGAACTATAGATGAAAATGATTCAGTAATGAAAGGATATATGACAATCTCCTTCTCGTATGTATACTTGAAAGGTTTACATCTTGGAATGGGACCATCTTCACCTGTAGTTATCGATGTACACCGACTTAATCTACAGTTAGCCAAAACGTTACAAAAGATCAATAAGTCTGAGGTTATATCTCCATTTTTCAATATCATCCAAAACAAATAGTTACCTAGCGATATCCCCACGCAAGATGTTCAAGAGAACGGTTTCTGCTATATCATCTGCGTTATGACCAGTTACTAGCTTATCTACTTTCAACAACGCAGCTCCTCTATCAAGCGCCTTCGAACAAAAGTAGTTGTTGTTCTTATGCAAAGTTAGTTATTACCAAACTGTAGAACCAACAAAAGCTCCCCTAACCTGTCTACGGAAGACACCACAGAAGGTGCAATTGTTCTTAAGACCGATCATTTTCACAATGTCGTCCATTGTCCATCCATACAGATCTTTGTATGAAAGTATCTGAAGAGGCAACCCATACTGGAAGAAAACACACACAAACAATCACTTAATATCAACGTTCAAGAAATTGTTAGACGGCATCTAGGCGCTTTATAAATGACTAGCGACTAGGCAGATTATTCGTATGGATTTGTACTAACAATATTGATTAATTTAACAGATTTAGACTAATTTATATCGATTTACAACAGTTTTAACCGATTTAGAACGGTTTAAACCGATACAAATCGGATTTTAAGAAAATTGTTTCGGCACCAAGACAGATATTTAGAACATTGTTTAATAGACATAAACTCCAAAAACAAACTTACTTGGAGTTCGTTTCGTTTAACGGTCTCAAGAGAATCATCACGGTAACCTGTGATCCCTTCATCTATGGACAAGAGAAAGAGATCTAGCCCGTAACTGTGACGTCTGTTTAGCTCTGACAACACATACGCCAGTACTGTAGAATCTGCATAAACGAAAGATCTTTGTACTAAGCATCAAACCAGAACAACAGAGGAAGTCACAAACAGTTTTTTAAAGAGATTACCTTTGCCACCAGAGGCACCAATAGCAACACGTTCACCGGATTTGAATAAACCATTCTTCACAATGACTTGATGAATCTCCTCCTCAAAGACCTCATAGAAGCACTCCTTGCATATCTTTAAACACACACAGAGAGACTTAGAATCTAAAGATTATAACACTTTCTGCAGTAGACTCCCAACTAAACAGAACGATTTTAATTTGATTAGATCCTCTATAGAGATCACAATACATACATATGGAAGGGTTTTGGATTCATAAAGATCGAAACTTTACAGTAATTGAAGTTGTTTCAAGCTTACCTGTTGAAGGGTTTTGGGTCGTTTGAGGACGGGACGTCTCTGGTTACATAAGCAGCAGAGGCGAGAGGCTCCTTGTTTCTTGCTCTTGGCTTCGCTTGCTTCCATTTTTTTAACCGGAGCTCAGCTCATGAGAATGAAATTTTCCGGGATTTAGTACAAGCCGCCGGTGAAACACGACCTAAACTCGGAGTTCTGTTTCAAAAAAAGAAAAAAGAAAAAAGAAAAAAGAAAACGGCGGCGTTTTGTACATCGATGGGCCTTAAAGGGCCTTGAGAATTCAGCATATACCCTTTTGCTCTGTTTAGTTTGTATAGCAGTTAGTTTTTTTTTTTTTGTATAGCAGTTAGTTTTTTTTTTTTTGTATAGCAGTTAGTTAGGTAGGTAAAAGGTTGTTGAATGTGGTTTAATGAACAATTCATCTTGAACAAATTTAATAAAATGTTCTTGTTTGTGATCTATAGGTACAGAGCTCTGCTTTTCTACTCTGTTTCTCTGCTCTGTTTTGTTCTGCTCTGTTTATGTTTATCTGAGTAAACATATCCTTATATCTCACTGATTATACTACAGCAGCATTCATCTTCCAGGTCTCATTATGCCAGGGAATAAGACCCAAATGAAAGAACTTAACAAGGCTGTATAATTAAATCCTGATAGAAAACAGCAAATAAGAGTAGACAGCAACGAAAAAGAATCAACTTGCATTAATTTTTTCATAAAGTAATTCTTGTACAACAAATGCTTTCTTTCTCACTATGGTCTATAACTTATACCCTTATGAACATAAACAAATCAGCAGACTGAGCATATAAACACTGTTAAACTCACATCCCCACTTTGTGTAAATGATCTTACCAAACGAAGAATGCTGCAGACTTTCACTCGAGTAGCAACGGTTGACACAGAGGCTTCAGTATTGTGCTGTCTAGCTCCATAAAATACGTGACAGCGACTCCAATAAAAGAGCATACAGCTGGGACAAGTCCTAACCCATATCTCGTCACCGAGAAGTTAAAACTGTGTTGTATGTTTACATCAACTTGTGGTGAAGTGGCACCTGCACCATTGTTTTCTTCCAAATCACACATCCAATCATCATCAACAATGTAATCGTTACATTTCTAAGTAAGAAAGAAACAAAACTTACTTTGGTGTGACTGAAGAACATACAAAGCAAGCCCACATGACATTTTATCTAAGAAGCTTAAAGACCCACAGACAAAAGCACATCCACCTAGCTCTGAACCAATCAACACACTCTGCATACTAATTGCTGTCACCTGTAACAAAAAAAAAAATGTGATTTACCAAAAAGATATAGTACTCCACTCCGTTTCACAAAGATAGAATTTTTTAGTGTTTTCAAACATATTTAGAAAATACATTAAATCATTATACTCTGTAGTTTTCAATTTTTAATATTTTTTAACCAATAGTAATTCAATAAAATCAATTAATTTTCTTGAATATCACAATTTTTTCATAGAAAATACAAAAAGTCTATTTTTGTGAAACAAATTTTTTTTCTAAAATGAAACGGAGGAGGGAGTATAGTTTATGTAGCAGAGGGAGAGTGTCTAACCAGAATCAAGGCATTTGCGATACCGATAAAGACAGAGATGGCATACATGAAAGAGTTAATGCTTCTAGGCAATAAGAGGATTGATACACCACAGAACATCCAAATAATACCACCAGCACAGTAATAGGCCTTGAGACGTTTCCCATTCCATGGAATCTCCTACACAACAGAAAACAAAAAGGATAAAGTTTTTTTTTACAGAAGGAGAAGACATAAGTGACGCTTTGAACTTTGTTGTATACCTGGAGCATAACCGACACAATGAAGCTGCAGATGTAGATTATTGCAGGAATCTGAAAAAGTGAAAAAATTGGTTAGACAAAGTTTAATGATCATAGAGAGAGGGAAGGTACTCTTTTGTCACTTACGAGAGCTTTAGCGGATTGAGCCATTTGAAGATCGTCAATAACAAAGAATGCAAGATATGCCTGAGAGTTATTAGAAAGTAACGTAAGTACTGATCCAAGAAGCAAGAAAAGATACAGAAACTAACCTGTGAAACATTCAGAACTAGTCGTGTGAGGAGGTAAACCACAGCGACTTGATAATATAGAATCTTGCGGAACCAGTAAGCCCATGGTATTCTCGTTCGGTTACTTTCTCTTAGATTTATCCTCAGCCTTTTCAAAATCAAAGAAAACTAACTCTTATCACGCAATGAAACTCTGGTAAGAGTTGAGTTAAGTGTGTGTTACCGTGGTTCCTTTGTCCCCATGAGGAATATGATCACAAAGCAGCAACCAACGGTGATGCATGAATAAGCAATCCAACGATACTGTGACTCGGTGTTTTCTTTTGTATCAGCTTTGCTAACACCGAATACAACTAAAGCAATTGCGTATAAGCCTAAGTTCGCAACCTGAGAACAAGCAGTTGACAGAGAAGTTAAGAAGACATCTTTTAAGAGACCAAGGGGGAAGAGAAGCTGACCATGCTAAAGGCGTTACGGGAGCTTGTTAGTGCTACTCTGCTTGTTGAGTTCAGTGTAATGCAATTTACCATAGCCCTAAAGAACATAAACATTTAATGAATACTCAATGACTCAATATGAGGTTAACTTACAGAGAAGATCAAATTAAATTTAAAAAGAAAAGAGTAGTTTACATGTGGGAAACCTGAGTAGCTGCCCATCCTATGTTAAAGATAGCTGCAAAGGTGCTGTATGATAATGTTTCTATCGTTAAGGAGGTGCTATGGAGGATTGAACAAGGCAAACAACCACCAAACACTGAGGAAAATGAGATAGCCACTAAGAGGGATCCTGCAGCGTGCCAGATTTTGAAATGTCCAAATCTGTCAATCTGTTATGTGATGAAGACAGAGATGGGAGTGAGAATCATTACCATAGAACAAGACCATTGTAACTTAAAATCTAGATTTAACTTAAGAGACATGAGACTAAAGAGAACCTAAAGGTCTAAAAAGAGTTGCTTGAACACCAAGACAAGTTCTGACAACAAAGGAGTTACCAATTCACCAATGAAGATGGTGGCAAAGCCATCAGCAACTTGACCAGAGAGCATGACGATTGCAGCATCCCTACACAAAGAAACAACAACAGCAAAACCTCACTCACTAAAAGTGAAGACATTTACAAAACTCAAAAGGAGATTTTTTTTTTTTTTTTTTTTTATAATTAAACCTTGGGGAGAGACCAATCTGGGTGAGGAACAAGAGGAGGTAAGTGAACCAACAAGAAGCGGTAATGTCATTAAGCATATGCCCAACTCCATAGTAAAACACAGACAATCTCCCAAGCGGTTTCGTGAACGAATCCTCTTCGTCCTCTCCAACAATCACGGATGACGTCATCAACTCTGTTTTTTCAAATTTTTTGCCTCAACGATTTGAATCTGCAAAGGCGTGCATGGAGTACCCATCAACGAATTTGGAAGACCCAGAACGTATAATCGATTAAAAGTATCTAAAAATACGAACTTTCAGATTGAAGACATATGAAACAGAGGAGGTTTTCAGAAGGAGAAAGGAAGAGACTTTCGTACCTGTAGAGTGAAACAGAGGAAGCTTCCGATCAGAGAATTGAATTTGAATCAGACCCTTTAAGAGATCATCAATTCGAGAGATTATTAATATCCCAAAAGAAAAGTCTGTGGGAGCTCAACGAGAAACTTGCATCCCTGTTTTAGTACAAGTTGATGTCTTGCATATGACACGAATCTTTTGTTAGAACGTTTAATAATGTTGCGTAAAGACGTGAAATTCTTTTATTTTTTCTGGGATTTTGATTTTAGATATTAATGGAGTCAATTAGAAAAAAAAAAAAAAAATCAAGCGTTATAACAAAATAATAATAGAAAAATTCAGAGATGTTGAATGATAGATAGAGAAGAAGATAATCTGGGAAGTTGTGCGGTCATGTGGTTGCTCTGTGGATTTGGGTATGGAGGAGATTTCTGGATGATTATAATAATAGCAACCTCCCTTCAACTATTGAGATAAATGGAATCCTCTTTGAAATTTAGATGTAGTTGAATATTATATTAGAGATTCTCTGTCTCTTGTGTTCCTACTTGCTTTTGCCAAGTCCAAACAATTCTTTACATGGTGTTTTAAATTTTAATAAATATCAAATTTATTGAAAAAATATCAAATTTATTGAAAGAATATCTTTTCAAGGGCACTGGTGGGTTATCAAGTTTGATATACAATTTGTAGTTGGCAGTATATAAGATGGTGCTTTCAATTCCATGGTCATGTTCCATTTTGTGCCTTGTGGTTCTCTCTTTTTTCCTTTTATTTTCTTGTGGATCATATTGCTCTTGTTGCAGATTTCTTCTTTCTTGGTAAGGTGAAAATTTGAGATGACACGTTTCAGAAGAGACATAAGATCAATCCCAATTAAAACGATGGCAAAGAGGCTTAAGTTTTGTACCTTTTACATTTGCTATCGACATCCTAACAAAGAAGTTGATACACAAATCTACCGTAAATGAAATTTACGACGTGTGTATGCAGATTCTAGAGTTTATATTTTTAGAGCGCAAGATTTAAAATAAAAATTGATAAAAGCATACGAGACAATACAAAAATTATAACTCGTGTCTTATTTTGCGTCATACAAAAAAAAGTTGAGAAGAGTTCTCACGAAACGAAAGTAACTGCACAAAATCAACGTCACTGCAAGCGCACAAATTTACTTTTCAATATTACTTTTATAAGGTGATAGTAAATGATATTATGAAGAGATAGGCAGCAACTTCAAGCACTAGCCATCGTTTCCGAAAGCTCTGAGCGTGGTTCTTGCTTGGCAAAGAGGTCGCCCGACCACTGTTGTTACCATCCTCGGATCCTGCGGTTGGAGATATGCTGGTGGGCGCAGGGGCCGAACCGGGGCCAGATTTGTTTAAACCGTTTGCTAGCTGATAGAACACTTGGGCTTCTTGAGATTTTGGGTCCATGTGAAGCAAAGCTGAAACACTCATTCCAAAGGGAACAATATGAGTTTGGCAAACTTAATTATATAATCAAATTATCTAAATTTGTTTTTTTCTAATGTATTGTTGTATAGATTTTTTTTGTGCAAAACTGTCAAGTATTGTTGTACATATATATACTATCGTACTCTAAATCAAGACATACATACAACATAATGGTAGAATGTACTAATCGTGTATCACAAGACTCGTAACATTTACTCAGATATGATAGTGGCGTGCGTGACTTAAATAAACTAAATGTACTAGACATCACTCTCATGTTTTGTTTTTGTTTTTGGATTAAATGTCAACACAAAATGAACCCAAAAAAATTAGTTGCTTAACTTTTGTGGTGGATTTTGTATGTTTTCTGTAAAATTCCACCAAATCAGCTTCAGTCCAAATGTTTACCAAGAGATCAAAATATTTGTAAATACACATACATAGAACAAATGGTAACCAAAAGATCCTGAAGTCTACGAATATTCAGCTATCCAGCCACAATTATGCAAATATAATAGTATCTCATGAAACTGTATAGAGAGTGACAAGGGTACGAACCAGGGCATTTAGTGACGTCAGCAACGGCGTGACAGACAGAAGGAAGAGCAAGAGCGAGAGACACATTGATCTGGAGACCCAAGTCAGGATCATTCCTGTCTTGGATGATCACACAAAGACACTTTTTGTCGGATTTGAGGACCTGTTTTAGGCCGGAGCAACAGTCCGGCGTCGGAGTCTTTGCCTGTCCTTGCACGTAAGGAAGACAAGTGGCCATACCCACAAGCTGCTCAGTACACTCTTCCTTATCTTTCGCCTTATCCTCACCAGCTGACACCAACGTAGCCATTAGTAATGCTATTGCTATCGCCACTAGACTAATCCTCCAAGACTCCATTATTTTTTTTATTGTTCATGAACGGTTTAACCCTTAATGTTGTTGTACTCTTTACAATTTATATAGCAACCTTGGCATATTTTATTTTAGGGTTTTCTTTTTTATTTTTGCTTCAAACTTCTCTTTATCTTATTTATTTGGTTATGTGATGATTGTATGCGTTGTCGTGTCGAGAAGCTCATCGAAGTTTTTTTATTTGTGAGACAATGGTGCGTCGTCCTATGTGACCCTGTTATACATATACATGGGAACGAACAAGTATCTCAAATGTCAACATCATTATCTCCATACCGCCAATTGCTCTACAATAAATTACTCACCTTCTCAAATGGCTATATCTAATATATACTTCATATCATTTTCAGCTTCTTTTATTTTGTGGTATATATAATTTCTTAAACCGGATTTTTTTTATCTTATACATTCATTTTACTGAATCCATCTGTTTTGTTTTTTAAATTATAAAATGATAAGAGTTATAATTAAAAGGAAAAAATGTAAAATTTGTAAATTAGTATGTATGCTCATTAGTTTACCAAAAAAAAAGAGTATGCTCATTAATGTTAATAAAGATACTTTTGTTCTCATAATGCTATTTTGTCCATAATTCATTCCTCAATAACAGCTCACTCTTTCACTAGACGGCCTTTTCTATATTAAAATTTTTCATTTTGTACTTATGAAATTTATACAAATATTCCTCAGTATAAGAGTTGCGGGCATGCATGAGAGCCTGAGAGGAGAAGTGGAGATGAGAAAGAGGACCACCACTTCACACCAACCCCACTGAGTGGAAATGTCGACTCAGTGGAATTGACTTTAATTTGTCTCCGTCGACACTTGGCGCATTCTAAGCCCTTTACAACCATTAAGCTACGAATCCATGGTGTCATTTATGACGTCACTTCAGTCTGCCTAAAAACCATTCCTTCTTCCTCCGGTTTTGGATTCGTTTCATTCGTTTTCAACTTTTCAATAGATGCCCAAGAACAAAAAAAGGCTAGAGCAGCATTGGAAGTTTATTAGTGGGGTTCACACGCTTCCCGAAAAAAAAAAATTTATTATATTATGCTACAGTCAAGATTCTGTCTCGCCGTGCTTCTTCTGCATGAACCCGGGTCGTTACTGTTCAGCGGGCCCTATGCCACGTGGCGGCCCGCTATTGGTCAATTTTTTTTTTTTATTTTTTTTTAAAAATCAAACGAAAAATAAGAAAAATAATAATAAAAAATTTAAATTATGAACCCCAACCGGGGGTTCATTAATGCAGCTGCCCTAAGGGTAGAGAACTAGCTTCGCCTTATAACTTATACGAGAGTATTATAGCCCATTTTATACAGCACCCAAATGAGGAAAATTGTTTTCTACAGGCCCAATACGGAATTGGAAATAAACTGTTGAGAAAAAAAAATGAATCGTCGCCTGAGAGATTCGAACTCTCGCGGGAAAATCCCATGTACTTAGCAGGCACACGCCTTAACCACTCGGCCAAAGCGACTTTCTGTTATAATGTGAATCTTTAAATTATTAAAACAAAGATATGGAAAGAAATACCGTTACTATTAGCGTATATGCTTTCTTTGGGATATAAAAGTTCTCATAAATAAACGAAACTTTGTTATAGTACTCATAAAGATATATTGAAAATGCTTTAGTTCTGTGAAGAAAAGCAAAATTTCCTTAATGAATAATTGTTTCTCATTAAAAAAATTATACTTACACTACAAGAAAACATGACAATTTTTGACCAATTTTTTGACCACTTAAATGATCAAAACAATTTTTGACCACATTCGGACAACTTTTTGACGATTAAAAAATGTGGACAAAAAATGGATAGAAATTACTAACGATTTTTTTTTTAACTAGAAAATGGTCAAAAAATTGTGACCAAATATTGGCGACTACAATATGGTCAGAAAAGTGGTCACAATTTGATCAAAACGCAAGTCCACTAATATTTATAAAATCTAAAAAAGATCAAACAATAATAGAAACGGTGTCGTTAGTGGTTTGTTTAATAAAGTCAGATTGTCTTCAACCTAATCATTACTTTTTCTAAACTTCATCTTCTCATCTCAACGGCGCCGATTCTCAAAGAATGCCTACTCGAGAGGAATTTCTGTGTTTTCTTCAACAAAAACCGATTGGTGATGGAACACCAAGTTATGTTGATTCCTTTCAAGTATTTGAGACTTACTTCTCTTAACCAAAGCACTTCTCTCAACTAAACCCGGCCAATATCAACGTCACACAGATACCATCAAATTCGACACACCACTAGACTTTTCCGTTTGCCAATTTGCTAATCCCGGTATGCTCAAATCACCACTAGTCTTTGATTCTATTAGTTGTTCTGAGCTGCTGAAAGTCTCTCTTTGTTACAGCTTTACAGAGACACTACGCGATCTTGCAAGCCATTGCATTGGATGAAGACGAGCTTCGTGAGACTAGAGATGAGACTCTTCCTGACAAAGAAGGAATGAACAGGTTACAACTTTTTTGAAAAAAAAAACTCTGTTTTACACAAAAAAAATGTTGGGATCTTATCTAGTGAACGTTTTTTTATATTGCAGACCTGGAGTTGTGAAAGCAATAGAAGAATTTAAGAAGTCTATCTACGGTGATGACTCTGGAGAAGAAAGTGATTCAGGGGAAAAAAAAGGAGAAATCAAGAAAGCGTGAAAACGTGAAGTTATAATCATCTACCTCCCTATGTGAAAACGTGATGGTTCAGAGCAATTGCGGTAATGCAGTTTCACTCTAAATTAGTTTTGTTTTGTTTTTCTCATTAATTATAACTTCTCACTATGTCCAGCAACAATTTAATTGGAAAAGAAGCATTACTGAGATAGTAAAGGTTGCTTATGAGAAAAAGGCCCAGAAATCTTTCTCAAGCAACTTGTGTGCTTGGAAAGATAAACGGAAGCCGAACAAAGATCTTCCGGACTGGGTATCAGAAAAAAACATGAGCAGCTAACTCAAGGTGTAGCAACTCAGAAAAACCATCTTACCCAAGCAGAGATCAACAATCTCGTTTTAAGGGTTAGTCATTCACTGTTTTTTCGTAGTTATCATTTTCTCTTTTATCATTATATGTGTCCCGTTTTACAGTAAACTCCTGTAACTAAGGGTCACCGTTTTGGGTTTGGAACACTACCACACCCAAGACAACATCTTCTTCCTCTACTTTAGACCAAGAGGACCAGAAGATTGCTATGGCAAACGAAAAGATTGTTAGGTTGGAGAATGACAAGACTGACCAAGGTAAGGTTATGAAGTATTTGCAGAACTTGGCACATAAGATTGTAAGCAAATTTCCAGAATTTCTAGATGAAGATGAAGATGAAGATGCCACTCAAGAATAGTTATGTATTAGTTATTATGCTTCCATTTTGTGGTTAAAACTTTAGTAATGACTAATTGCAACTTTTTTTTTGTTAACGTTGTGTTAAAACTTTATTTATGTATTATGCTAAGACTATTTTGTTGTTAATTATTCAGGTTTTCATTATAAAATTTATTTGATTTAGTTATTTAGTTATATTTAAATACAATTTTGTTGATTAATAAATAAAATAATAATAAATTGTTATAATGTACATAGAAAACAGTGGTCAGCAATTCGTCAATAAAATAGGTTAGTAAGAGCAACCCCATCAAGGGTTTATAACAGGTTCATGGGCTCAGTATCATAGGGCCGGATAATAAAAATAAATCATATATTGGGTTTAATTTCGCGACCCGCCTCTTACGCTTGACCCCGTCCGATACGGGTTCACGACAGATGTCGCATTTTCACTGGGGAAGGGGAGTCGACGTCACGCAGAGAAAAGCGGAGAGAGAATCATTTCTCTCATTTTCGCGTGAAAAGCTAGGGTTTCCTCCTCAGACGATTTCCCGTGCGACGCCGATCTCTCTCCACTTTTCTCTCCTTTTCTCGATCGATTCGACGCCGGATTGTCTCCTCCAGGAGCAGAGGTGAGTATCGACTCGATTCACCGTTTAGATATAAGAGTTTTGTAGTCGGAATCGCTATTGGGAATTCTCAATAAATTTTCTGATCTCGAGTTAGGGTTCGTAATGGAGATGGGTTTGGATCTACGGTTGTTTAACCTCGTATAGTGATTCTATTTATCGATTAATGGTTCGACTTTTGCGGATTAAAAATCAAATAGGGGTTATCGAGTTAGGGTTAAAAAAAAATTTAGGGGTTTCGATAAGTGGTTTGAAATCGTAAACTGGGTTGGATAGACGGTTCGTTTGATCGTGTTATTTACATATTTTGTGCTAATCATTTCAAGTTTTGTGTTTCAGATGGATCCCTTAGAAGAGATAAGAGATAGTAAGAGGCAACTAGAGTACTTAAACCACCTGGGAAACGTGGCCGATTCGGAATATGGAATGCCCAGAAGATGTGCTTGTGGTGGGAGAATGATTGACGAGCTTCGAGTCAAGGATGAGTTCGACACTCAGCCTGGGAAGCGCTTCTTCAGCTGCGTAAACTACGAGGTTAGATACAAACCCGTGCTACCCTTCATTACTCAGCCTCTTCATTATTAGTTAAATTTTAAAAATATGTTCTTTGATGTGTTTATGGTTTAACCAAGGCTGATGGTTTGCATTATCGTCAGCCTTGGGTTATAGGTGTGCAGGAGGAGATGGTACGCCTGCGTAAGCGTGTTGAGGAGGCTGATGAGGTGATCAAGTGGGTGCCCATTCTCAATAAACAGATTGAGAGTGTTGAGGTTTGTCACTTTGTCTAAGAGTTTCTATTAGAAAGTTATTTTTTCTAAATATTGGTTTTTAAATATTCAGTAACAAGGTTTCTTTTTTTCTTTGTGCAGGCACAAGTTAAAAGGCTGACTTTGCTGCTTGATAAGCTCACTGGTGACGTGTATAACCTCTCAGTGCAGGTGGCTGCTCTGGAGAATGTCTGTTTCGACTGAAATCGACGAGGTAAACATTCAAACTAAACTGAAGTAGAAGTTCTTTCCGCGTAGGTTGTTTGTTGTAGTTGAACTGATACTTAACTTAACTAGGAACTCAACTAGTTTCATTAAATATCTAGAGTAGGAGCTGTACTAGATTTTAGGTTTCATTAAATAGTTGTTGGTTGGTTGCTGTGATGAATGGTCATAAAATGCTATCTGTCCGAAACTTGTTTGAGTTTAAAAAATTGATTTGATGTGTAATGAATGCATTCTATGATAAACTTGTTGTCTAATTAAGGGTAATGAATGTTTGGTAGTTAGAAACACCTTTTATAGATACTCAAAATCACTCTAAATCACCACGCACTTGTCAAAAAACCAAAAAAAAA